>NC_087515.1:119837419-120140780 GCF_963921805.1 Phalacrocorax carbo
ACAGCATTTTAACTCTGGAAAATGAAAATTTGTCTACTGTGACCTCAAAATCCTTTCAGGAATCACAACCTGCTACTATAAAAATCCCATTTGATAAAGAGCCTCTGCATTTTTTGTTCCATTTTTGGTGTGAATGTATAAACATGCAGTGCATACATTAGCAGAAAAATAAGTGAACTTGTGCATTTTATTCAGAAAGACACTACATTGCAAAAAATACATTCAGCTCTGAACAAATTGGTAGATTCACAGATACATGGAATAAGGGAAAAACTGAAAATGACTGGTTGGCTGACAGAGGACAACAACTGAGAATGAGGAAAATATACAAAATATTAGAAATGGGTCAATTGTAAATACCTGTTAAAAGTCTTTTTAGTGAAGATAGAGATTTAACTAGTAGCACAAAAATGAAAGTAGCAAAATTGAGATTCAACATCTGAAAATGTTTTTTCTATCAAAATGTGATGCTGTAGAATATTTTCTAAAGGAAGATTTGTCTCTAGGGACATTTTAAGCCCAGACTGGAAAAAAAATATTTGGATGGAAATAATCTTGCTTGGGTAGAGATCTGGACCAGATGGTCTCATTATTTCAGTAAATAAATAATGTAATGAGTCTATAATACCGTGATCTATTGAGTAAGCAAATGCCATTTTTCATTACCAATTTCCTAAAGATACTTTTTGGAAGCAAATGGTCATGCTGGATGCAAAACATAACTCAGCTCAGACTTTAAAGGAACTTTAATAAGAAAATAATTCAATTTTCCAGGAAGTCTGAGTAGATACAAAATTAAAATATGCTTCTACCTCTTGGTCTTAGAGCAGTCTTAGAGCAGAGTTGCATTGTGGGAACTTTTCATATAGCATAGCCCAAAGTAAACCAGTTTCTGTGGAAAACATACAAGTTAATTTTCTATGGCTTTCTCTGCTACCTTCTGTAAAATATTGTGGGAATACATTGATTTCACTGGTATTTGAATCAAACCCTAAATTCACTTTTAGAAAATAAAATCAACATAATGAACCCTTTAAAAAAACCAATAGGTTTATTCATCCACCAGAAAAATACGTTAAAATAACATTAAAGTTGTGATGCAAAACAAAAGATGTGAAGGAATGTTTTTTAAAAGTAATACTTACCATATGGCATACAACACACTGACACAACAGAGTACATTTAAAATGTAGTTAAGGGACACCCTGTAGTGTCTAGGTGTAGGGTGACATCTGGTAACTCTTCTTTCTTGACTCAGAGTTTAATTTCATTTGATTTTTTTGTCACAATACTCCTTATAGCGTACTGAACTAATTCCCTATTTCAGTAGGTGGATTGAAGTACACCAAAATGGACTCATTTCATAGAACAGTTCAAAAAGAAGCAGATACATACACATATATCATTAACGTGTATAGCTTTCATATAAACTAAGATTTCTTTCCCCCCCTTTGTTGAGATGACCTACCCACTGAATAGCAATAGAAAGTTTGTTGTCACCCAGTATTTTACAAAACACAGGAATAGTTATTTGGAATTGAATCATGTGTCCTAATTTCCTGTCAGCCATTAACCCAACACCCAAGTGCTAGGTTATTTTGCATCTTTCTTGCCAGGTGTTGTTACTGAGGTCTCTTCCCTTTGTGGTAGACGTGGTTGTCTGTTTAACCATCACCACAGGTTTTGTTTGCATACTCACCTATCAAACATATGGTGCCTTGATCTTTCCTGTGTTAGTTGGCCAAAGTACATCTGAACAGTTCCTCAAAGAAGTCAAATGAATTATGGTTACAGTTCAGTTGTCAGATGACCAGTCCCTCTAAGCACCATGTACCAGTACTTAAGGGGTAGTTACAAAGAAGATGGAGACTCCCTTTTTACATGGCATCACATGGAAAGGACAAGGGGAAATGAACACAAGTTGCTCTTGGGGAGATTCCGATTGGACACCAGAGGGAAATTTTCACAGTGAGGACAGTCACCATTGGAATAATCTCCTCACGGAAGGGGTTACTCGGCCAGGTTGGACACCTTCAAGAGTTGTCTGGACAGGGTGCTGGGCCATCTTGTCTGGACTGCAGTCTTCCCAGAAAGGTTGGACTAGATGATCCCTGAGGTCCCTTCCAACCTGGGATTCTGTGATTCCCATGAAGTTGCACTTTTGAAGATAAACATCAAATATAAACTTGCTCTTCTGATACACATGCTTTAAGTCCCCTTGATTGCCTCAAATGGCACTAGAAGCCTACACAATCCCCTAAACACCATTTTAGGCTTCCTAGTACCTCTCCCATTGGGTATGGTTTTCCTGCAAGTCACCATCATATCTGTCATCCCTTTGCAGATAACTCAGGCGTTCTAGGGCAGGAGTCTCCAAACTTTTTAGTGTCCAACTCTATAAGTAATAATTTTTGAGCATGTATCCCCGATATATGTATTTATATTCTATTATTTAAATATATACATGTACACATTTATTGATATATTATCTATATACACACAAAAAAAAGACATTAGAAAAGGGAGAGATAAAGTTGAAATAAACACTATTTAAAATATTTTATTTTAGTTATTAATAATAGAAAATATATTTTCTTCCCGCACCTGAGAGGACTGACTTGCACATTCTACTTGGGAGCTCAGTGATCTAGGGCATCTCATATATTAGGCTCCTCTATATAGCCAACCAGGCCCTGTTCAAGGATTACAATGAGAGCTTTGTCATTTGGCACACATTCAAACACCTCAGTGTAGGCATTTTATGCCTAACAGTATCCCACCTCATCTGTCCCCATCTTCATGACGCAGAAGGGGCAACAGAAGGCAAGAAACAGAAAGAAACAAATTCCTTTACTCCTTCGCTTGTATTTCTTCCTCTCCTAGGGCATTAGGTCTTTCTATCAGCTGCCTGTGAAGAGTAGAACTAGCACCTGATGTACAAATCTGAATAAAAATTGACATTGCTGTACATATATTAGTGAATGAAAGAGTGGCACAGCATTTTGACTATTCATATTGCTGAATTCTCACAACAGCTGTTGGCACATTTTAGCCTGGGATACTTAGCACTTTTACAGACATTTCCAAGGCATAATCTGGAGTTTCTGGTAGGTCAGGGACCTCTGTTTTGCAGGCCATGAAAAGCCAGATTAACCATTTAACCTCAAGACAGAAAACACATCATTAAAAAATACGGATTCTGTCATGAGCAGACATAGTCCCTGAACAAATTCCTCAGCACTTTGGAGTCTGTGAAACAGTTATATTCAATAGACAGTTTTACTTCTGAAGGCAACTCATAGCTAATGTGTTGACAAGTCATAAGACCTGGAGAGAATTTGTTCAAAATTGTTCACAAAATTATTCTATAATGTTGATATTGAGCTGGTATTAATACAGTCCTCAGACACAACCCTTTAACATCATTCCTTCAATGACCAAATTTCTATAGTTTGAGCACATTTTCACTTTTTACCTCTGTGGTGGGTTGACCCTGGCTGGATGCCAGGTGCCCACCAAAGCTGCTCTATCACTCCCCCTCCTCAGCTAAACAAGTGAGAGAAAATATAATAAAAGACTCACAGGTCAAAATAAGGACAGGGAGAGATCATTCTTCAGTTATCGCCATCGGCAAAACAGACTCAACTTGGGGAAATAAACTTAATTTATTAACAATCAAATCACAGTAGGATAATGAGAAATAAAAACTAAATCTTAAAACACCTTTCCCTCACCTCTACGTTCTTCCCAGGCTTAAATTCACTCCCTATTTTTCCTACATCCTCCCCACCAGCGGCACAGGAGAATGGGGAATAGGGGTTGCAGTCAGTTCATCATACCTTGTCTCTGCCACTCCTTCCTCCTCAGGACGAGGACTCCTCACACTCTTCCCCTCCTCCAGCATGCGGTCACTCCCACAGGACATTCTCCATGAACTTTGCCATCGTGAGTCCTTCCCACGGGCTACAGTTCTTCACAAACTGCTCCAGCGTGGATTCCCCACAGGGTCACAAGTCCTGGCAGAAAACCTGTTCCAGTGTGGCCTTCTCTCTCCATGGGGCCACAGGTCCTGCCAGGAGCCTGCTCCAGCACAAATTTCCCACAGGGTCACAGCCTCCTTTGGGCACATCAGCCTACTCTGGCATGGGGCCCTCCATGGGCTGCAGGTGGATATCTGCTGCACCGTTCACCTCCATGGGCTGCAAAGGAACAGCCTGACACAACATAGTCTTCACTGTTGGCTGCAAGGGAATCTCTGCTGTGGTGCTTGGAGCACCTCCCCCTCCTTCTTCGCTGACGTTGGTGTCTGCAGGGTTGTTTCTTTCACATATTCTCACTCTTCTCTTTGGCTGCCATTGCCCATGGTTACCCCCCTCTCCCCCTTCTTAAATATGTGATCCCAGAGGCGCTACCACCATCGCTGATGGGCTCGGCCTTGGTCAGCAGCAGGTCCTTCTTGTAGCTGGCTGGCATTGGCTTTGTCAGATATAGGGGAAGCTTTTAGCAGCTTCTCACAGAAGTCACCCCTGTAACTCCTACTACCACTACTGAACTGGACTCTGGCTTTTCCATCCACTGCTTAAGTCTTCTATGTTGTACAATTAACTCAGCCAAACTGAACTTAGATTTCCACACAGTCCCTATCTTCCTCTTCTGTCTTTAAATCAGGCCCTGCCTGTCTCATCTCTAATCTCTAACTAAGAGCTAACACTAACTCCCAGCCAATCCTTATCTAAACTAATCTAACCATTTATTTATGGTCTCTTTTTCCCTTCTTCTCCTTACTTTATATTTTCTGCTAGCCTAAAGGTTTAGCAGACAGTGAGATTTCTACTGATGGAAGGTACCCCTCAACTGGGCTACTTCTCCCAAACATTTCATGTTATTACCAGTGTCATCTCAAATTTACCAGACTTCAGTTTAGGTACCTGTCATTCAACTAGGTCTGTATTTCCCTAATAAAACAAGGTAGTTCAGAATGATATCTATTTTAATATCTATTTTATAAAATATCTATTTTATAATATCAAATTAACAAAGAATATAAAATGAACATTTCTGAGTTAGAACAAATGTCCACCTAGCCCAGTTTTCCGTCTTTGAGAATGGCTTGAAAACAGGCTGATTGAATAACCAAAAAGAACATATATTTAAGATAAATCCTTCTTTTCACATATTTTTTACATACTTTTCACATACTGCCTGCCAACTTCTGGTATTCAGTGATTTGGGACACAGATTAAATCTGAACCATCAACACCAGATCTATCCCCAAAGAAACTGTCTGACCTTTTAAAGCTCAGTTATGCTTTTGTTCGTAAAGCAATCTATGGCAATGGATTCCACAGCTGAATTATGCACTGACTGAAAAGCACTTACTTCTGTTTGTTTTAAACTCTGCTTAATAATATATTGGGTTGTCCTTAGTTTTTGTATTGTGTCAAATAGTGAATAATTGTTCTTATTGCTATGCAACATGTCACTGTGATTAATGTCTTCCTCATATTGCTAGCAAACTGAGTTCTAGTCTATTAACTGTCTCCTTTTATGAAAGCTGTTACATATTTCTGATCATCTTTCTTTCACTTCTTGTTACTTTTCATGTTATATCTTATTTCAGATACGTATACCAGAACAGTATATACTATGTAAGACATAGGTATACCATAGATTTATACAGACTACAGTGATGTTCTGTGCTCTGCTGACTGCTTAAGATATTACTATCACCAATATCAGTAGCATTGCAAGTTCTTCTGCTACTGTGATTTAACAGAAATGAGAATGAGGATACAGAAGAGAATACGAAATAAATATTGTTGTCACAGACATGATACTTGCAAGCACTCAGTGTAGTATTCCCATTTAACTGAGGCTGTCTCATATATGTCTCCGTTTATAAACTGCCTTGTATATATCTTCACTTATAAGTATGTCTTATCAGCCTAAGCTCTTCCCTTTACAATTTTCAGTTTACCTGTTCTGTTCTTTTTTTAAGAAAGTTTGTTTAAGCAGACCAGGTTGGGGAATTCTGTGAGTTCTGAAGAATAAAGAAGGAAAGAAAGAAAGAAGGAAAGAAGTAAAGAAGGAAAAGAACTAGAACTGTGAAATTGATCAGAAGTTCACCATGATTTCTCCCAAATTCTCAGCAGACTGATAGGGGGTGTCTTTTCTTGTGATTAGTGTTTATAATAATTTAAAAGTTGATGAGGACAAAGAATATTAGGGACTGCTTTTCTCTTGTGGCAGAATGAGCAGACAAAGAGAAGGATTTTGACTGAATTGATCTTTTAGCCTGACTGCAAGTGATCTAGCAGGATAAAATGCAGACATGACAAAATAATGACTGTCTGTTATAGTCTGCCTGTTTTTTTTCACTTATATAGAAAATAAAAATCAGATTAATGAATCTTAGGAGAACATTCAATTAAAAGTGTTTCATTAGAATAATATTTTAACTGGAGAATTGCCTCTGACGCTTTGAGTAACGTTTTGGCTATCATGGTTCTGTGCTGCTCAAAGGAGTTAATATTACAGCAGATCTGCTTTTTGAAAACTAGTCATTTAGTGAATTGGTAGGATCTGTTTGTTTAAGAATACGGTTCATTTTAACGGAAATAACATTTGGTGGATGGATGATAAAGAGGAGTCCAAAGGATAACAGCAAAGAGAAGAAAAGTTAAAACGCCCTACAAACCAAACTGAACTAATATTGCTTTGATAATGTCTGAAATCTGAAAAAATGTGCAAATTAATCATTGCTTAATGCCTGTTTACCAATAACACTACTTACAACCAATTGCACACCAATTTAAATTCTAATGTAAATGCTTAGCTGCAGTGTACATTTTTAGGTCTACAACCTATTCTGTTGTCAATTTTCATGAGGAACTTAACAGGAACAAGCTTCAAAAATGTGTATTGTTCTGTATATTTAGGAGGGATTTTATACTAGTTGCTTTTTTACATGCAGTTTTTCTATTTTCCCTGGTAAAATGAATGGTCAAAAAGTTTTTATTGGGTCACACAAACCCTCAGGTCTTGGCATACCATGCTTGTTCTGTATGCCCCTATTAAGTACCAAAACCTATACCCAAGAGGTAGCCTGAAAAACAACAGGATGATCATTTAAGACAGAAAGTACAGCAGCCAAAACATGCTGATCTCCCATTTGACCTCAGCACTTCTGTGTATTTTTACATTATGTACTCAGTGAGTTCTTTAGCTAAGTTTAGCCAGCTGAACCTGAAAGAGTGGTGTTCTAAGCAGTACACTCTGATATTACAAATGTAATGAATCTGACCCACTTAGCTAAATTGCATTTGTACTCTGATTTAACACTTTGGCGCCACACTCACGAACAGACAACTCTCACTATCAAACCTACTCCTCTGATGAGTGTCTTTCTTACTAGCCATTTTGCCAATACACTGGCACTTAGCACCTTTACTGTTTTCAGAAAATCACTGTAGGTCATCAATGCACCTGAAATTCAGGATTTCTTTTACTGAGATATCTGTATATGAATATAAGAACAGACTTTTAGCCCTTTTCACCTGTAATTTTCAAAGGATTAAATTAATTGTGTGCATACTTTAAACAGAACATAAATTAGAATTGCAAAAAATAGTTTTTTTGGATTATGAATCCTTTGTGGGATTGAGTTTTTTCTCTTTTCTTATTAGTATAGAGCATATTGTTGGAACTTAACTTGTAATAAATAACAGATAATTAAAGTGCACTCACTTACAGCAAGGCTAAATTTGACCCTGTATTTATGAAGTGACAAGCCATCTAGGCAGCTACTGTGCCTCAGGTGGTGCTATTGTATTCCTAATCATACTTACTGTCAATTAAAAAAAAGAAAAAGTAGAAGTTGCTAACATAATTATTACAACAAAATGAAAAAGTCATTCCCACAATAGCACTGAAACAGCTAAAAGGTCACAGACTGTCTTTCATTAAGAGTCTTTTAAAATATGATTTTTAAAGCACAATGAACATAAATATCCATTTTGTTCTTGAGCAAACTCCCAGATCCCTGCAAAGGTGTTGTAATGAGATACTGTTTTAGTGTAATATTTCTTCAAAGCAATAGGCAGTAGCTAGTTCAATCTGTCTCCATACAGAGCTCATTTCATGAGTGTTACATCTGTGTGGTTTTTTACAGAAAAGATGGATTTTTAACAGAGGTTGAAGAGTCAATAGTGAAGTATCCCAATACTTCCCATTGTCTTTAATGGTGCATTTTTACTGAAATGGAGATATGAGCTCTATATTCTTTTAGTATTTCAAACATGCCATAATTATATTTTTTTAAAATCCTGAAAGCTATTACATTTGCCTGTACTCATCTGAGTAGTCAAACACAACACAGAAGCATACAGAGAGCAGAGCAAGAATGGGTAACCTGGGAGGAATACAGAAACATTGTCTGAGCATCCAGGGATGAAGCTAGGAAAGCTAAAGGACAAATTGTATTGAATCTGGCCAGGGACGTCAAAGACAAGAAGGACTTCTGTAAGCACTTGGGTGACAAAAGGAAGACTAAAGAAAATGTGAGCCCATTGCTCAATGAGGACCTGACTACGCAGGACATGGAAAATGCTGAGGTACTGAATGATGTCTTTGCCTGAGCCTTTACTAGCAAGGCCAGCCTTCAGGAATCCCAGGTCCCAGAGACCAAAAGGAATGGCTGGAGCAAGGAAGACCTATCCTTGGTGGGAGTCTATTAGGTCAGGGAATACTTAAGCAAATTGGGCATACATAGGTCCATGGTCCCTGATGGGATCTACCCACTAGAGCTGGGGGAGCTGGCAGTTGTAATTGTAAGGCCACTCTCAATAATCCTTGCTTGATCATGGTGACTGGGGTAAGTGCCCAAAGGCTGGAGGAAAGTAAATGCCACTCCTGTCTTCAAGAAGGGCAAAAAGGAGCACCCAGGGAAATATAGGCCAGCTAGCCTCCCCCTAATCCCTGGGAAGATGATGGAGCAGCTAACCCTGGAAACCATTTCCAGGCACATTATGGACAAGAAATTAATCAGGAATAGTCAGCAAGGCTTCACCAAGGGTCATGGCAGGGTGTACCTTCAGCAAGTTTGTTGGTGACACAGAACTGGGAGGATTAGCTGATTTTATTCCTGATCTCTTGGGCTGCAGCTCAGTCTATTTTATTTATCTTAAAATTGGGAATCCGCACTGAGAAGAACCAGTCCAGGTAAAACCTAATCTTATCTTACATCTCAGGATTTTTGTATGGAAAATGGAAACACGGCTCTCCAGAAGGTCGTTTACTGCACCTGTCTAGGGATAAAAAGCTTTGTCCTTAACAGACATAAACAGCCCAAACAAAACAAAAAAATAGCTATTGTACCAGTGAGTGGCTACTTCAATACTTTTGGAAAAGGCAATATTTAAAAGCATGACTAAGGCCAAATCCTCCTCCTTTCTTCAATTACTAGAGCATCTTTGGCATTCAAACTGGAAGAATATCTGAAAGGCATGTAATTTTTAATCTAGAGGACGTCAGAGACTGCGGTGAGGAATGCGAAATTAGAACCTGCATAGGACAGACTACTAAATCTCAGAAAAAAGCTGTGGCACAAGGCGATTTGTACGTAGACAGAATTCAAAGGCACATCCATCCCATCTCAAAAACTGTGCTTCTTGGATTGCTTTGGAACTGTCCTGAAACCCAGAAACTTTTGATGGAGTTTCAGCAGAAAGCTTTCCCTGAGAGTTTTGAAGTGAAATGATGGAATCCTTCCAACAATTAAAATTATGGGTAATTTAATGTAACATCAGGCAAATAGAAATCATGAGTAGGCAGCTTTGTTACATGAGTATAGAGGAAATATTTAGTGTATTCTTCTCTCCCCAAATGTTTATCTAATTATGTATTTTCTCCTCTGCAAGTGGAACACATTAACAATTTTCATTGATGTATATCATGCTGTATTTTGCATATTTTAAGGGATGAGAGCCAAGCTCACCTGTGATTCAAGACCAGTGTTCTCAAAAGAGATACAACATGGACAAATTAGATCTTTTCTCAAGCACTCCCATCTGCCCCTTTCTGTGCTGGATTCAATGCCAGTATTGCATCTGAAGCTCTTCTATTTACAACTATGCTGTTACTCATGCAGAAGCTGTAACATTCAAGGTCGTGACTCATAACAGGGAAGATCAAATTTTCCTGCAGTTCCTTTACCAGTGTCTGCCAGTAAGTCCCATTAGTTGTTTTAGTGTTTCAGAAGCTCTCTCCCTTTCTAAGCACGAAGAAAAAATACCTCAGCCCTTTACAGGCCTTTCTTCTTTCTGCTTCCTCTGAGATCTCTCAGACTTCACACAGCTGATGATATCTTTCTCAGACTAGCAGACACATATCTCTAAGTAAAACTGCCAGCAGCAAATGTCAACTATTTTCTTTTATCAATACTAAGATGGTCCCTAACAGCTTGGTTTAGTTTCTTGGTTCTTAGCTGTAGTTGAGAGCTGTAGCAGTTAATGATAATGACTTATGTTTGTCTAGTACCTTTCATCTAGCAGCATCTAGCAGGATCCAAAAGTGTTTTATCTGATTGACAAAATGTGTAGAGGGAGCTCTGTGCCTACCACTGAAATGCAACCAGAGAGCAGACACTGCAACTAAATGAAACTACAGAAAGAATTCACATAGGCACCTCGTACCTTCCTCTGCTGTGATAGCTGGGACATAATATTGTATTGTGGATCAGTGCTATCATCGGCTCCCAAGAGGTGGTTCATGCAGTAATTTTGTCCTGTTATAGCATCTTTTCATCATTACTGAAGGAACAAAAGCCAGTTAGGGGCAGGAGATGTGAGGTTGAAAGGGAGGGGGGAAGCAAAAGGGAATATCAAGAAAAACTTCCAATAAAAGAACAGTGGGGATCTTGCTTCCATATGCAGCATCGGCAAGCTTGCCACTGTAACACCACATTTAGGTCTGGGGTCTAAAATTCAAGAGAAAGGTTAAAGTACTGTAAGGTGTTCAGGTGATGATCATGAAAATGGTCAGATAAATTTTTTAAATTATTACCATTATTTGTATTTCTGAATTAGGCACAAAAGGAGAAGCACATTAGTAATAGCTATGACTCTCATAGAGTCAAAAGACAATGCAGAGGAGATGTACTGGATACTCAAAATACCATTTAAAGGGGCAGGAAGCTATGACAAAAGCAGTAGTAGAAACAGAAGGAGAGTAAAATTACAAAATCCAGTATCTTTGGGGTATCCAAAGGAAAAATAATCCTTGCTACTCCTTGGGGACTCACCTATTGGAAATGTGGGAGGAGAAGAAAGGCTCTTGGGTGGATACAGTGATTGTGGGTCATTGATGTCATGCATCCTTGGAAAGATCAAATGATTTCTTAGGCTACATCTGAGGAAGTATTTCCAACAGCAATGTGATTGCATAAGGCACTGCTGAGACCATACCTATAAAGACTTAGCAGTGCATGCACAGGGAAGGTGAAATAGGCCTGAAACTGTGCACTGATGGTCCAGTAGGACTTTAAAGGGAGCACAGGGGCTATTTTATGAGGAAAAATGAAAGAACTTGTTTTGCCTAGCTTACTGAGGTGGAGTCTGAGAAAAGATGTGCTTTGTTTCAAAAAACTGAGAAAGGAGGAAACACCTAGGAGAAAGAAATATTTAAGTAAAATGGACACAAAACAAATTGGATATGAACAAATTCAGGCTTCAAATCAGAAAAAAGATTTCTAAAAACATAGTAGCAGACCAAAAAAATTTAAGATCAAGCAAAAGCATTTCTGAAAGGATAATACCATTGACCCTAACGGAGGCTGAATTCAGTAGTTCAGGATGTCGCTCCCAATAGTCATTACTAATACCGCTGTCATGGAAATATGAGCTGATCACCAGGAGACACAGAGACCAAACATAAGGAAATTATCAAAGAGTTACAAGTAGCCACAGGTTAACAGGTGACCAGTAATTCTCTGTGTCCCTGACCTTTGCCCACAGCAAATGCAAGGCTCCTTGACAAGTGAAGCCTTGTTTTGTTGTGATACTATCCACAAGCCAACTACTTCATTCGGTGTGACCATACCTCTCAAAAGTAACTGTGGTCACAGACCCATGTCAGTTTTATAAAACACAAGAACATAGGAATTACAGGTGGGTGGATCTATAGCATATCAAAATGAAAAAAATGTACAGGTAAATGTCAGTTTTAACAACGTTCCCATGAAAAAAAAGTTCAAAGCACTCATTTTAGAATTGCCTACCTTTTCCTGCTGAGATTTTGAAGTGGAAGTTTTTTTATCTCATTTTTGAGTTTTACTTAGTAATACAATAGGTTGAGAATTTTAAAAAGCTAAAATTAAATCTATATCTAGATAGTCAAAATGAACTCTAATAATAGTAATACTATCAATCATAATAATTCTATTGAGTTATTTGAGATTTGCTGGATTGTTCATGACTTTTTCAGTCTGAATCAGGATTGAAAAAAGATGTTGGCTCTGAGAATACTGTCATGGGACTGCAAGCATTTCATGACCATCTTTAATTTACCTTGATCTAAAGTGACCATTAAGCTACTTAATTGAAATGGTAACATTTAACATCCTGCTTGCTATGATATAAAGCAGTACAGAAATCCCAGGGCAAGTTTAAACAAGCTATACATTTACAGTCACTTCTCTCAGCACCAAAAGCCCCCAGAAACCAACAACATAAAGCTGTGGGGTTTTTAACCTGAATTAGCTCCTCTGATGTTGTTCACAGTGTGACACCTAACAGTGATTTCACTGGTTTGTCTGAAGGAGTGAGATGAGACAGTGATAATCAGTGAGGCTTAGGGGATGTACAAGCAAACATTGATGCCAAAATAAATAGTTGTGAAATAGAACCTCAGACTTACTCTGAAATTACTGTTTCCTCCCACTGCTGCTTACATACCCTTCTAGCTTTTTTATCTGTTTCTGTCTTATTTGCTTGAAAGTGTTCCTCAGCAGGACTCAGTCATATGCAATATTTATAAGTATACCTTGTTTTTAAAGACAAAGTTTTGTTTCCATTAAAGGGAAGAAATACGAGCTGGGAACACTTGTGACCCTGAACAGTTGTTATTTCTGAAAAGCATTTCTTTCGCTGAATAAGGCAATCAATTATTATAAACCAAAACATCTATCTACAATTTATTTTGTTATCAGGTTAAATGAAATAAAAACACCACGATTTGCCCAGCTATTGTTTTCACAGGGTATAAACACACATGGGTCACTTGTAATTGTTCTTGGGACTTTAGAAACTTAGAGCCAATACATTTTTTTTTTTTCCCAGTCTATGGATTTTATTTAATCAATGGAAATTGGTTTAGGCATGGTAATGTTAGACACAAGACAGATAACTCTTCTACTTTAACCAGCATGGGAAAAAAAAGACCCCAAACATGTTATCTCAAATCCATCTCCATTTTGCATACTTCAAAATGAAGGTAAATTGATTGTCTTAATACATTTTCTAATTCGAAGATTAAAGGTGAAACAAACATGAGATCTCTGTAGGTATACAATTCTTATTTCCTTGCAATATATTCCTGTTTGTTGCTAAGGTTGAGTATAAGATAATTTCAGAATAGCAAAGGACTGTTGATTTACAAGCTAAACAATTAGTTTACTCATTCCTGTGTTTAACAAAACACCAGCTTGAGTGATTACATTCTGCCTACCCGATTTCCCCCTATACTTATGATAATAGAGTTTGAACCTGATCTTACTTATTCAAGTGTACATCCGTATAGCAATGACTCCATCTGCCCATGTAGCTAGGCAAATGAATAAATGTGTTGTAAAGGATATAAAAAAGAAGTCTTTTTTTAACCCCTCTTTTTTTAAGATTTGCCAAAGAGGTTGTTGCATTTCAATGACAGGTAATTCATTCCTTTCATCTTTAATTTTGCAAATGATGGAAGCAGTATAAATGCACACCTTCATTGTAGCTGTCACCACTATGGCTTTCAGTTACAGCAAATAGATAAATACAGGAAAATTTCAATATCTTTTTAGTGTATTTTGAAATTGAAAGGCTTATATCTACAACTGTGAAATTTTCCTAAAGCCATTGGCCTGTGAGTCTGATCATAGCTGCCTGAAATGCCTTACCTTTTACCTCCTTAAATAATTCAGAGATGCAGTTGCATCTATTAGAGCGCTGTGTATCCGTGTGCAGTTAACAGTTGCCACAGCCTACCTTAAAGCTATTGAGATAATTTCCAAAGACATGGGGTGAAGCACAGTTCAAAAGAAGCTACTCTGACTTATTCCCTTTTCCCTTAGCTTTAGCTTGGCTGTAAGTAAACGTGACTTGAGTTAGACAGGAGGGGACAAACTGTCTTATGGTCCTTCCTGTGGGGGACACAGACATCGATCCGTGAGAGATTGTACAATGTTTTTAGACCTTAAAACAATGCAGTCTTGTTTCACTCATCTGGTTAGTCACACTGCGCTGACAATTCTTTTTCTCCTTGTAATAGAGCTACTGGAAATGACAACTTCAAAGTTAAGTTAGTGTAACATTGTGTCACTTTTTGTGAGAACAATGTTAATTAACACGTCACTTTGCACCATGCTGGAAAAATACTGTTATACATTTCATTAAAACCTCAATCCACGATACCTTAATACAAAAGGTGTGTCCTTTCTGGTACTGATTATTTGACAAAAGATTAAATAGTAAAGGAGTTCTTTTTACTTTTATTAAAATTCTTGGAAACTGACCTGGATTTTGACTGGAAGATTCATTAATATTCATTTGTATATAATTGCCTTAATTTTAGTGATAATGACTTCAGTTACCAACTGTGTGATTGATGGGACTTGTGTAATCTCTGTGAAGGAGACGAGCTAAATAAAAAAGTAGAAACTTGCCATTCACGCATGATATTTTTAGCTGCCTTTAATTACAAGCTAGCTGAATAAGCATGCAAACCTTGCCATGATTGATAGGATCTCTATGCTGTAGTGATTGTTTTTCTTGAAGTTAGAAGGTGCTTGAATCAACTGAATTCTAAAATTAACTGGAAGCTGCATCCCAAAGAAGCTTCAATTCTTACTTAAATTAGCAATGAAGAAGAAACACTTAAATACTTCAGCTGTTCTAAATGCATACACACACACCCTCTCTGTCACCCACCCCCCACCCCACCCCACCCCACCTCCAATCATCTTCATAGTACTCTGCAAAGATGCCACCTAGATGGATGTTACGTATCCCAGTCAGATAGGAACCAATTGTCCATTCCTGCAAAAAACTCTGTGGTTTCAAAACAGTCTCGTTCTTCCCTGGGATGAAGCATGACCGTCTAAACTTCGTAGCAAGGAATACCAAGACATGCAAGCCACACTCAAGATTATTTTTGTCATTATGCCAGGCAGTCAATATCCCTGCTTTGATATTGGTCTATATTGCAGAGCAATGCTTGAGCAGACAGACTAGTCTAAAGAACATAATCCTCCCCTTGCATCTTCTGTTATCAGTTACAACTTTCCTAGAGCAAGTGCTCAGCAGAACAAAATCAGCTGAGCCTTCTCGTGCTTATTTCAGTGCCCTGGCCAAAACCTATTGGTCATCTAGAAGAGAAAAAAATAGCTTTTCTCTTATACTCTGGCCAGAAACTTTACCATCTTTCTGAGGGAAATGTTCAAATTAATGAATACCCTATCATTATATTATACACATATGGAATGAATGTATGATGCTCTTATTAACATTTGTTAGGCTCAGTCATTGTACAGAAGGTGACTTACAAAAGCACACCAAAACCTACAGAGTGCCGTATCATAGAAAGCTGAAATAATCTTTTAGAGTAATTCATATGTTATGCTGACATGATTTTCTTGGTGATCAGGATGATTTCTCATTATTCATTCACCATTTAAAAACATATACTGTTCATGAAGTCCAAACTAAATTTGTGTTGAGAATACTGCTAGAAAAGGAATTAGAACTTCAAAAGAGTGATTTCTTAATCCAGGATGACCTACACTTCCCTTCACTTACTTTAAGGAAAATATCCCCAAATAATGTTATTTAATAGCATTTTAAAATTATATTTCTCAGCAGTTCTATGAATGGTTCTTCTCTGTGAGTTTCTTGACTGATGGTGTCATTGCCGGAGTGTGTATTTGGCAAATCCACTTGTGTAATCATTGTGGAACGCAATTGCCTCATACCAAATTTCTGGTGTTGTGCTGTACTTCTCCTTTCTCTGGATGTGTTCAGTATCAGAGTAAGGGCGGGTGACTGTAAGAACAACCTGGCTTTGGCTACAGTATAGTTTTACCCTTACCCCAGAATCTTTGAAATTACAAGCAACCAGCTACAGCTATGGAATAAACCCATTCAAACTCAGTCTAGATGAGTGGTACCACACTGGGGAGCATTGCAACATTAACACTGTATTTTCTGACCATCAAGAACCATATGCTGATGAAAACATTCTGGAAGCATTGTACAATGGGGAAGAGATTAAATGGCCTTATTTCCTCCTCTGAATGGATGAGCTGACTATATTCTATCATAGCGGTGAGAGATGATTGATGTATACAGCACAGACAGTTCACAGACAACACAGGCTGCCCTGTGCAGCTTCCTCTGTGCCACTTGCTTTGTACTCATTGCCATGCGTTAGCTGTTATTATTGTTATTATTATAATGTAGTGATGAGTCTTCTTTTTTTTTCATTTAAATAAAACCAAAATGAATGGTTTTAAGCAGTTCATAGGCTATTGGTTGCTTTTAAAAGCATAGTTTATTCTTAAAACATTTATTTACTAAAATTTTAATTTACTAAAAAATTAAATAAAATATTACAATACTAATAGTCTTAAAGACAAGAGCAACTAGAAATGAAGATTGTTTGCAAGCTGATTTATTTCAATAAATACTAACTTGATATTCAACTGAAAGTTCTATAATGGCATTTTCATAGAACCATAGAATGTACTGAGTTGGAAGAGACCCACAAGGATCATCGAGTCCAACTCCTGTCTCTGCACAGGACAGCCCCAAATTCACACCATGTCTCTGAGGGCCTTGTCCAAGTGCTTCTTGAATATCGCCAAGCTGGTGCTGTGATGCCTCCCTGGGGAGCCTGTTCCAGGGCTCCACCACCCTCTGGGGGAAGAACCTTTTCCTGATACCCAACCTAACCCTCCCCTGCCACATCTTCCTGTCGTTCCCTTGGGTCCTGTCGTTGGTCACCAGAGAGGAGAGATCAGTATCTGACTGTCCTCCTCTCTTTGTGAGGAAGTTGCAGACTGTGATGAGCTCTGCCTTCAGCCTCCTCTTCTCCAGGCTGAACAAACCAAGTGACTTTGGTCAGCTCTCCAGTCTGTCCACATCCCTCTGCAGGGCCTCTCTGCCCTCAAGAGTGTCAACAGCTTCTCCCAAATTTGTGTCGTCTGCAAACTTAATAAGTATTCCTTCAAGTCCTGCATCCAAGTCATTTACAAAGAGATTAAAGAGCGCCAGCCCCAAGACATATCCCTGCAGAACCCCACTAGTGACTGGCCACCAGTCCGATGTAACCCCATTTGCTATAACCCTTTGAGCCCGGCCCATCAGCCAGTTGCTCACCCACTGCATTACGTGTTTATCCAGCTGTGTGCTGGGCATTTTGTCTAGAAGGACACTGTGAGAGACAGTATCAAAAGTTTTACTGAAATCCAAAAAGATCACTTTTGACGATTGGCTTTCCTTGGTAAACTAGGTGGGTAACCTTGTCATAGAAGGAAATCAAATTTGTTAGGCAGGACATTTTCATCTCTCTTCATTACTTCCTTGCCTATCACTTGCCAGTATAATTTCAGGTCTATTTAATAGTGGTCAATGGAACTATGCCAATTTATTTCAGCTGCAAATCCAGCCCTAAATATCTAATGATGTTGACCCACACATATGTCTCAGTCCTTTGAAAGACAGACAATCAGCTGTCATTGAAACTTCAAGCCAAGTGTTACAAACATTTTACAATTCTTGGGTAGCAGCCATCAGTGTAGAAATGTCAGGTTTTGCGCAGGTACACAAAGGAAAGTTTCTGAGGATATCTGGACAGCTTCTGAACAGTTCCAAATTCTCCTGAGGCTATCAACTTCAGAACCTTCTGTCATACTGTTCTTAACATCTGTTTTAAGTGGGAAAAATAAGACAGAACATGTGGTCTACCAGAAGTGAGGAAAGGAATTCCATAAGTATGAGCCTGAAGAGGTTTCAAAGGTATGCCTGAATCTCCTAAATTAATTGCTTTTCCTCTCTGGACCATTTTTAACCCAGTCATCATAAGGGCATATCTAAGAGTTAATATTTACTAGTGGATGTAGGTGGCTAAATTGAACCCAGTTTAAAGGAACCCCACCCAAACTAATTCTGAGAGAAATTTCACAATAACATCAGCCTCACCTGTGGGTTTTTCCCCATTGTGAAAATTCCCATGTGTGTTTTCACAAGGTTGAGAAGTGAGGCTTTATCTGACATTTATGGTTTTTTATTTGCTTCCCGTTAATTCTGACACATGAACATTATAAATAGATATATCTGTATTAACAAATCTGCTAAATAAATGTCCTGCAGTCTGAATGTGCCTGCAACAGATATGTGTAGGCATCTTCAGAAAACTGTTCCAACAAAGGGTTCATTGACTTGACTGAGATAATAGCTACTGAAGATAAGACGGTGCTGGATAGGATAGCCACAATGTAAAAGTTAGGTTTACTTCACATCATGAGGAAAAAATATTGTGCATCTGTGTCTCTTCAAGCTTCACAATGTAACTGGTCTACCTTTCCTACCGACATGACTATGAGGTGTGAAATCATGGCAGCATACTGATCTTTAAATCATGAATTTTCATAATCTGGCAGATCTTTCTCATCTTGTACACACATAACCATGCTGCACAATCTACCACTAACAGCAAGAAGGTGAAAAGTGCTCTAGTAAGTCATGAAATGAAGAAGAAGAAGGAAACCCCAGAAAGTAGATTGTACTTGAAACAAAATGAACTTTTTCATACATATTATCTGACAAGCATTTGCACAGACTTACAGAAGGGGTGAGGTGGGAAGGGACCTCTGGAGATCATGAAGTCTAACCTCCCTACTTAAAGCAGGGTCAGCTAAAGCAGGTTTTGTAGAAGTGTAACTAGTTGGTTTTTGAATATCTGCAAGAATGGAGACCCTGCAGCCTCTCCGGGCTATCTGTTCCAGTGTTTGACCACTCTCACAGTAAAAAGTGTTTGCTTGTGTCTGCAGGCTGTTGTACAAAGAAACATCTTAAGTTTGCTTTCTCATCTCCTGTAGCTTCATTTGATGAATCCTAGTTCTCATACTGGAAAAGACAGTGAGCAGTCATTTCCTACCATCCTCTCATGCTACTAATTTTTTAGAAACTCCCTCACGGTGTTCCCCCAAGTCATCTCCTTTCCGGGATGATTACACCTAGACTAACCAATGGCATCTCATAGAGAAGATGTTCCATACAGCTGTGATAACAGTTGTCCTCTGCACTTTTTCCACTTCTAACATACACTGCACACACTACTTGAGTCATGGACAAATAATACATTTACAAAGTGGAATCACTTTTTTTTATATACATTTATTAATAATTACTGTAGTTTAATTTGTCTTTTTGAATGCTTCCAAACACTGATCTGACACCCTTATCTATCATAACCCCTGGTATAAGTTACAAGAAACAGATACGGACATGTAGAACAACAACTTGTATCATCTGTTGATGTCCAATAGTCATGGATTGAAGACGTGAAAATATTCCTGCTGGTAGAAACAATTACATTTCAACAAATACATCTAGACATATACACACACATATAAATATATCACATACACATACATATGCACTAAATCTGAAATCAATAACACATTAATTTAAGATTTTACTCTAGGACACTAGTAAGTTCAATAACACCATGATAATCCAGAAATACAATGAAGGAAATATCTTTTATATTTTTTTCTATTTCTTTTTCATAATATTTTTCTTTTTCTGTCTTTCCTGATATAAGAACAGAATGTATGATTAAGAGTGATTCCTAAGTAAGTTATTGGGTTACTTCAGTCAATATAGTGCCTGCAAAAGGTGCTCTGCTAACTGAAGACTGTGTTTATTCATGAAACAGTTAAAACCCATAACCCCTTGTCTCATCACCGCCCCATCATTTCTACTGCTAAGGGAGAGACAAACCCCCACAGGCCTCAGATTTTATGTTCATCTTTATACATGACAATGGGTCAGCTAAGAAACCTATTTCATATCTTCTCACCCTCTGATCTTTGATCTTCTCTGTAAATTATGATGCAAATGATTAAGATCTAAGAGAAAAATAAGCAATTAGATAGAAAATGAGTGTCAGTCAAAGTGAAGAGGGAATATATTCATATATTTTTCAGTGAAGGAAAACAGCCTTGATGCCTCACAGAACTGTAGCATTAATGTTCTGGAGATATCTTCTTAAGGCAAGCATGCCTGAGGTGCCTTGTTAATTATTCTGCTGGTTCAGAAAGCCTGAGCTGAGCACGGGTACTTGTGTACTCATTCATCTCTAATTATTAGATTCAGAGTTGGATGCTAACTAATTCTGCTCGTGTACAAATTCCTTCAAACAGCTTTAAGCCCTAACACTATATAAAAAAACCACAAGAAACACATAAATAAACTGTCAACGATATGCAAATCGGCAGCCCAGGGGAGCAAGAAGACCAAAACTGGTAACACCACAACATGAAGAACAAGTTCTAACTGAGCAGCCAGACTGAAATTCTGCAACTAAATTGATGAATGCCCTGGGAAAGTCAAAAAGCAGCAAAACAGACTACAGTGGGCTGCATAATGCTATGCATACCCTTAAATTGCAAGCTCTAGATGATAAAGCTACATTCAACAACAAAATAAAAAGAACTTACACAGTACAAAGGGGATGGTTTGCTGTGGGGATGTGCTCCATGTAGCAATGGAGAACAGTTTTACAAGTCACCTTTGTAAGTAAAGCAGCAGGGTCACCTAGTCATTAGAGACGAAGATGGATCTGTGAAGTTCCATATATGAATTTGTAATCACTATTAGCTTAGCAGGTCAATTCCTTTTCCAGAGACTAAATACTTGATGAAAAAAGCAGAATAGAATCATAGGCCCTGGTTCATTCTTCCTCATATTTTGATACTTAACCTATTAGATATCCATTAGCACACATCCCCCTTATGGTCCAGGGCAAAAGATGAGTTACTGAAGGAATCACTGCAGTCTGTCTAGGACCTGGATGGCCCTCTAGAGAGCCTCTCTCCCTGGGATTGTAGGAGGCACTAATAGTGACCATTCGTCTTGGTTTGGTGCCTCAATGCTTAAATTTAATAAAGCTGCATCCACAATGCAGGCTATAATTTCAAGAGACATCTGCACTCATTTACTTCTTCAGAATTAACGAAGACATTTTTTCACTTTCTTACAGAGAAGACTATTGACACTATTAAGAATTTTTTAGAACAATAATCAGGCACTATATCTAAGTCCATCAGGAGAAGCAACAGGTTTTGAGAATGAGGTACAATAGCAACACTTCTGTTTAATGTGAATTATAATTATAGAGTTAAGTAGGTAATAACAGAAGCATATGTGAATAACATGGGATTTATTGCTGGTTTGTGATATAAGTAAAGGATTCCACCTGATGAAGTACAATTAGTTGATAATTTTGGTCTTAGAATCTTCAGTAAAATTGAGAAAGCACTGCCCCCCACCTTGTAAGCCTTTATAAAACTTAATCCAATCCAGAGGAATTATGTATCAATTTATGGTTGTTTTTTATTTTGTGTACAGGGAAAACAAGGAAAGGAAAAACAAAAAAGTGTAAAATGTTTCCAGGTTCAAACTCTGTCCTTCAAAGTGGAAGCCAAATACTATGCACCAATGGATCCAAAAGTCTCTAGCCATGGCATCCACATCGATGTGTCTGTTAGTACTTCCTAGACTACAAAGAAAGCAACAGAATAAGGATAATCAGAGCAATAAGCAGTATAAACCATGCATTTTTTGGTCTTCATGAATACACAGGGGTGATTTCACCTGAAATATTTCGAGTAGCAGTTGGATGTAATTGTCACCATAAAGCTTTCAAAAAGTAAAAATGTCAGTTTGTGCTAAATGGAAATAAATAACTAGTTTATATATAAATATGTATGTACGCATGCATACAGAAATTTATGACGAGAAAGATATTTTCTAACAGCTCTGCTTTGAATAACTTTATGGAAAGTTGATGTATACTGGTGTAGTTACACTGATTTACATCTGATAAGAACCTGTTATTCTGTTCTATTCTATTCTAACGCATACATGGAAAACATGTACAAATCAACATTTGCTATCTTCACAAATATCTTACTCAGCCACAGGAAAAAAGCTATCACCTGTCAAGATCAGATTTCTTATCTCAGACTTTCACAGTATGAAAATAACTATATAACTTAATGTATTTTTCTTACTGCATCAGAAGCCAGAGAACAATTTTGTCATCTGCCCGTGTGAAGAATATCTCTTCTCCCCTGGACCATGACCTCAGCCTAGGCACCATTGTAGAGTGCCCTTTGATGAGTAAGGCTGCAAATGAGAAGTGCTGGAGGCTGTGTTGATGAGGATTGCACTCTGTAACTTATTTATGAGACTTTTTTTTATGTAGTAAAGGGCAAAGAATAATGAAACATAATGTTGTTGCGGTTCATTTGTTTATATACTTTTTCATAGACTTGCAAAAACTTTCAAGCAAAGGCTAATCCTTGTGTCTGAAGAAATGAAGCATTGAAAACAGCAAAGCAGCAAACTAGAAACAACTTTTAACAGCATTGTTACAAAGTGAAACAAAAAAAAGACATTATTTTTCCTTTCAGCCTTCAACGCTGTCACATTGAAACATGGTAAGTAGTGATGAAAGCTGCAGGTGAAGGCAGGGAAGATGAAGAGCATTCCCATCTGGTTCTTCTGCAAGCCTAGTGGCCAGTTTCCAACAAGTGACGTCTTCTCACTATGTCTCTTTTTCACATTTTTAATTTTGGGGACAGTGACGCTAACTCCATTTCCAAAGCACCTTGAGATCTTTAAATGAAAACTGGATCACTAGAGCTACATTTTGTTACTGTTTTACTTCTTTCCAGTACTTCAGATTTTCCATTGTCCAGGGAATCAGAGAGTAATTTTTTCAAACACTTTAGTCTAAATCCACTCACAATCATTTTACTCTGTCTGCAGATTCTTCTTGTAATAAAAAAAAGTTGGTTGGGTAAAGATATTTTTAGCACAAAAAGCAAAAAAATGAGGGAAAATTTCTGTATTGCTCTCTCTATATATGTTTATACTCATACATACATATGTAAATGTATATATAAATAAATACAATATATTTTCATACATATATGAAAATTATTTGCATTGCTCACAGAAAGTCAAAAATCTTTTTATGAACATGGAATATTTGCCATTAAATTTCTGTCTGGTTGATAGATCATAGTATATAAAAAACAACAAAGTAAAATGAAAACCTTCTTTGGTTTAAATGGACATATAAAAAAAAGTTCTAATACTTAATTTTCTTGTTCAAGGGACTAAATATGGTAATTGTCTAAAAAGTTTGAAGGGTTTATCGCTTTTGTAGTTCCAACTAGTATTTTATTAGGTCTAGATCAAGTTTCTGAATACCCCAAATCCCCCTCTTTTACGTTAAATTTCCTCTCTGACTTGGGATACAATAAATTAAGGGTGCAATGTGGAAAAGAAACAGAGAAGAAAAAACTTTGTATTGCAAATCCAAGAGTGGACAATAGTAAGAGGTAAGAAAATGTCAGGTTTTATATCAAATGTTGGAGTATTCAGCATTACCTGAATTAAACCTTAGCTTCAAGCCTTCTGGCTTGAGGTCTCAGCAAGCTTCAGGATGAAGTTTCCAATAAGCCCCACCTGTCACTGGTGCCCTGGGACTCCCATCAGATAAATCAGGGCAGATTGTCTCCTACAAGGTCTGTGTAAGGTTCAGGACATCTGGAAGAATTCATTGCTAAAGCAACACAGTTTGGACCTGCGCTGGCTTTGGTTCTTTCAGTTCTCTCCCCAGAAAGTGACATCCTGACGAATACATCTCTGACCACCTTCATCTCAATGCAGAATTCACACTTTTGAAAGAGCTACTTGTTCAAACTTTACCAGGGTTGTATTCAGGGCTGTGAAATAGTTGTCGACCAAATATAACAGAAATAGGGCGCAGAAAGGCAAATTCTGCAATATTGCTTCTCTCCCTTTTTCAGACACAATGGCTGCAGATGAGCAAGTAGCTCAAAGTGCAAATTAATGCAGTGATATCTTCTGTAACAACCATGTGAAAAACATCAATTCTGAAGTTCTTGCTCTCATTTTAATAGCATATTATTCTATGCGGGAGCACCATATCTTTTTAGTGGATACTATCTTACATGTACATTGACCCCTATATTTTTTTAACCATATTGTTATTTTAAATGCTATTTTCTGCTTTCATTTCAGAAATATAATAACTATAAAATATAATCTCAGAGATATTTATGAGAATTCATTTGGTTAGGATAATATTTGTGTTTGTGTGTACTTATGTGTGACAGAGACTTACTAGGAACAGCCCTACAATTCACATTGTTCTTTTTTTCAGATCAACCAAATCAGATCTGCTGCAGCCCTACTGATTTTAGTATTTTGTGGCATGTGAATATTACAGCAAGACGTCGTCTGTTTTAAAATTTCCAGGTGAATGTAAAAATGTGAAAACATTTACAGTACCAAAACACAGATATTTAAGAGCTCAGGATTTAATAATAAAGCCACTGGAAAAGTCAGGGATGGAAAAAAGGGAAAGATGTAGGAGGTACATGGATTTCAATAAGCAGATCATTCAATTGCTCAACAGAAACATTTTTATTGTTTGGTGGCTTTTATGGAATACACCAATCACACCACCCTCAAGTAAGAAAAAAAGAAACCTATCAATTGAACTAATAAAAACTCTGTTTTCGAACTACTCATTGTCCCTGTTGCTTAAAATATAGTTTCCTTCTCCTTCTTTCTTCAGTTCCTTTTCTTATTTGTCTCCCTGTGATTTCCACTCACTTAGCAAGGTCATGACATGTGGCTTACAGCAGAACTGGAAATTAAAGACTCAGACTTTGAAGAATCAGACTGAATAAGATACCCAGACAGTGTAAAAGACCTTTTTATCCTACTGTTTCCTCTAAGACTATTCTTTAAATTTACTCTCAGTAGCTTTTCAAGGTATGTAGATAAAGTTAGCTGATTCCCATGATTGTCCCTGCAAGGAAATACTGAGAAAGATTTCTAATCTTGTATGAGGAAACAGAAAACTTTTGCAGAAGCTGACATAGGGCTTGTTCAGGGGAAAAATGCATGAAGTCATTTAAAAAGTAAAAGCCGGGGAAGGGAACAGCAAGCAGTTTTTAAAACAAAACAGTAACCTTATCTAATGCAATGAAAATACATTTTCTGTTTAAGAGAAGTTCAGCACATAGGCAAAGGGGTTTTCAGCATTTGAGGACATCACTAGCATTCAGAAATATGGGCTCCAGCCACAGCTTTACAGTCTCTGTCTAATCTATAAGCTCCATCATCTCAGGTCTCCTGATATTTTCATCAGTCCCATCATACACCAACTGTATCTAAATAAAGATGAGCAGCAAGGCTACCAGCAGGTGACAGGAACAAGAAATGCACTGTAAAGAGAACTGGGGAAGACAAAGGCAAAACAGTCTGTGTAGGACAGATATGAAAACAATCAGGGAGAGGAATGCCACATGAGTTTTTTTGATCCTAAAAAAAACCCCTTTAAGCCAAGCTTACCTCTTGAAAATTAGCAGTTAAACATTTTTGTACAGTCAAACAAGAAAAATAAGTACTCATCCCTCTTCCTCAGCTAAAGTTTGACAGATTTAAGGGGGAAAAATGGTCTTTATAAAGCAGGTTGAATGAAAATCATCAGTAAAGACAATGCTTTGAAATCTTGCAACTAGAAAGCTTTGTCAAGCAAAAGAAAGGAAAAATCCACATGTCAAGCATTGCTCTAATGTTCAGCTAAAGGGTTTCTGCGGTCCCTTACATTAGATGGTTAACTTATTGGGCTTATAACACTTACACATTTCTTATCACTATTCACTCCATAGATACAATTTTTTCTTGTTTTCTAGATAACCTTAGATTCATAAGTTCTTTAGGTAGTTAACTTTTTGTATAGTAATTCAATACAAGTTGCTTATCACCTGAATACAAGAGACCCCTCAGCTGAAAATTAATTTAAGGGAGATTGCCAGTCTCTTCTTCCCCGTTCACCTGTTTGTAAATGATAAAGCAAATAAACAGCTCTTTAAATACCTGTTTCTAGCACTTCGTTCTCTTGAAACATTTTATGTGCCTAAGCACAGTATCTTACATCTATGATTATGCATCATTTTAATCTAATGCATTCTTCCCACTGTGAAATTCAGTTGTTCTTCCCAATTTAATGCACAGTTTGTTTTGCATTTAGAAAAGAGTATATGCTGAGCTGCATCCTGTCTGATTCAGTAATAAAATAACAGTCTGCACTGAATCACAGAAGAAGATGTTTTAAAGAGCCACTGTCTGTCTCCTGTTTTAAATGTTTAAAAACTAATCTACTTTAGCACAGATTCTGGCATGTTGACTGACTAGGAGGGATTGAGTCCGTAAACACTGGCCCATGTGGGAGAACTAAAGTATCCCTGGTCTCTCATATTAGTCAGTATGAACAAAGACAGGTGTTGGCCAAGAAAAAAGCAAGGTTGTATGTATTAAGCATGCCTTTTTGGATCTTGAAGGCAGTAGGCAAAATCTGGCAGTGAATAACGTTGATTAGTTGTATGAAAATAAATTTTTAAATAAAATTGCTTGGCTGCACACAGAGGCTTTTTTATTGTAGGTGAGCGCTAAGCAAATTGGGAATCAATGACAGTATTCTTGAAGCAATCAATTGTCTGAAAATTTGTATCAGAAAATAAGTTATTTACTGTCTGTCATCTCTGTCCTATTTTAAAACAGTTGCTCAATGATTTAGTGTGGCTTAGAGGACCAGTTTTTCTAGAAATCATGCATATCACATGCTAACAATCTAGACAAAATAGAGATTGCAGTTATTTGAATTAAATAAAAGAATCTTTGTAGAGAAATTAAATCAAAGGTAAAATAAAAAAGATTTGTGATAACAACTTTCTGACAAAAGCAACTAAAATTTAAACTTTGTTAAAGCATGCATGTAGATCGGTACACCCTGTCCTGAGGTTTAGCAAAGTAAACAGAATATAAGAAATTACTGAACTTGACACGAAAAATTGCTGGATGAAACTGCTGACAAATATTACAGATAGTGTCATGAGGAATGGATGAATTTCACAGATGGTTAAGGGGAATTATGTGAGGAATAGCTGAACTTCACAGATAATTGAAGGGGAGCTTTGGGAACTTTTTAGAGACCAGTCTTGCAAGGCCTACAGGGCCAACATAACGAATCAGTAGTACCGTGTAAGAGCAAGGTGACCTAGGTAATAATGTCAGAAATATCAAATTTGGGCATTGATGTAGCCTAAGAGGGCCTGTTGGGAAAAAGTAATTAGAGACTGGTTGTTTATCTGGGCAGGGAGAAGGGTAGAAAAAATGAGGGATCAAGGTGTCTCGGAAAAAGAAACCTGGAAAAATGGAGAGGAAGGGAGAATGAGGGGTCATGTAAACATGTCATTGTCAGTATATTTGCCCAGTCAACCCCTGCACCTGATCAATGCACTCTGTTCTACCTTCTCGATGAACTCTATTCTTATTTTCTATGTGAATGTATGCTCTCATTTGTGTGTGCGTATGCATGTGTGTGCATTTTTTGATAGCAAACTTTGAGCCGTGCTAACCAGCTAGTAGGAGAAAATCAGGTTCTGGAAAGACTCAAAGTGAGAGCTGAAACTGGGTGAAGACACCCCGGATCTAGGCATGGGGTCTGGATGAAGCCATATTTGGGCCAAAGCCCACGGGATCCCCAAATAAGTGTGATGTGCCTGTAAGTAAAGTGAGTGCAGGATGTATATGCCTTCCACCAGTGAACGTTAGGTCTAGTTAGCTAGAAAGCAGGAATATGATTCGACCAGTTGTGTTATTCTTGATTTATAGAGGTGTCTGCTATGTGTGCATTTCCATTGTATATAAGTGTATTTACACCTCTCTAACACAGGCTCTGCTTCACTTTTCCTGCACCTAGGAATGGGGACAAGCAGCAGATTCACATCTATCAAATTGAGATGGGATTAATTGCTTGGATCCTGAAGTACAGTGGAACAGACCTTCCTTAACAAACTTTCAAGTATGAAAAATCTACTTAATGTTCCAGCTAATAATTTGCCTGGGCCTAATAATGGATAAATGGTTGTATAATATTCATGTAACGTGCATGAGCTACATGTAAATAGAGAAGAGTATATATATCCATATTACAGAAAAGGTATACAACAGTAAAAAAGAACATAGTGAGTCTGCAAAATTAATCCTAAGCTTTATTTCTTTGTAAAAGGTTCATGTATAAGCACAGGTGTCAAGGATTTAATTCTTGGGAAGAGCAGCCAGAATAAGCTAACAGAGTTAAACTGAAAATAAAATTTCACATTTCTCCTACTAATGAGATATATATATACATATATATATATTTAGGAAGTGCTGAATATAAGAAGCAGATTGAGGCATCTAATCATGATATTAATGAGTGTGTCAATAAATATGTAATATGCTTGACCATATGAATCCGGATTATGGGTTGTGAAAGTAATGGTGAAAGAATATTTTTTGGTCTTATAATTAGCTTAAACCCCCTCTATATCATAAAAACAGCCTGAGGGGTTTTAGTTATGTTTACCCACACTTCAAAACAAACACCTTTACAAGACTTTGAAGGCTGATTTATTTTTTTCAGAATTAAATTTAATTTTAAATAAGGAAAAGATTATTTTTAAAAAGGCAACTAATTGAGACCATCCAGCCCAGACTTGTCCAGAAAGGAAAGTTCCTACTGATTACAGGAAGTTACATTAACAAAATGCAACAACTAACTTAGTCAGCCCAGAGAGCACAGACTTGTACAGATTTGGTTGCAATTGTCCTGCTTTTTCCGTTTTTGGGGTATGTTATGGATGTTGGATTTTGGCTGACACAGACAAGTATCCTCACAACAGATTTAAAATAACAGAGTTACATTCTCAGAGATATCAGCTGGACAAACTCTGCAAATGTTTTCATATTCATAAAGGTCTCGGGAGTTATGGTCTGATTTTCTAAAAACAGTAAAGTTTGATAAGTTTTACATTTTTAATACAGTGTTGAGAAAGCTTTATGCAATTGGCCTTCCCCTAGCTCAAGGCTTTTTGAACTTTTATAATATATGTATTAAAAATATTCCCTTCTGTAAATATTTAAGATATATTATGCTTGTGCTATTATTTATGAAATGCTTTCCCCTTTTCCTTTATTACTGTATTATATTCTTTCTAAGATATTTTTAAGAAGGTCTTCAGGGTAGATCTGTCTCTTTCTCTGAAAAGACACACAGGCACAGAATTACCAATGAGAACTAAAGGGATTTCATCCCTTCTACATTAGCATTGTGCTCACAGTAGCTGGTGCAATTTAGCTTTTCAACCTTCCCCTATTTGGAGCAGGACTGCAGCATTCCTGGATTGTACTTATATCTTTCTCTATATAAATACATACATAGAGATACTTATGTATATATATAATTTATTCAATAACTGTGTAGCACTCCAAGAGTATCGTCATCCCAACTAGTGACTGATACATATGGAGGGTAACATCCTATATCTATAACCTCCAACAAAACTATCCCATTTCCAGAGGCCTGTGCTTTGAAGCTGATTGTCCAAGGCTACTTTATTACTGCTGCCGCAATAAATAGGTAACTATTCCCCGTAATATTGGGGTGTACCTTTTTTTTTTTTAAAATAGTCAGTATAATTGAAATAATGAATGCTTCTTATTTAAAATAATGTATTGGTTTATCACTTATAAAATATCTGGTAGATTATAGAAAATAAAACACAGTGTACAGGTATTTAATAGCACAAAGGCTGAATAAAAGCATGTTGCCTGCTTTCGGATTCACCAGTGAACTATTACTTTCCTTATGCCAAGTACAGCTGAGTAATTGATCAATGAATACTACTGAGTGAATAAACAGAAAATGCTGTGTGAGCTGATGGGGAAGAAAATGCCTGAGGAAAAGTCCATTCTTTAGTATCAAAACGTACCAGGAACTGCTGTTTTACTGATCTATGCTGGTGTATCTCCGGAATTCTAGCTGGGCAAAGCAATTTTGATGTCTGCATTGCCATAAATAAAGATTGCTTTTTTCCTACTGCTATTTGTTTCCCTCCCCTGTCCCTTTTGAAATGGTTAAAAGACATAACTGGGAAGGGAATATGATCTAATGCTTAGTTGACCAGAAGATAAGGTGCATCCTGTTTCCCTGTGCAGCATAACAGGATTAAAAATATACAAAGTCATAAATCAGCTTTTTATATCGTTCCCTCCCATGTCTGTATACAGTTCTAAGGGCTAAACTTGCAATAAGGAGTTAGGGGGATAACTGCCACCCTGCCTAACCTCAATACTGAAGGCCCATAGATATGTTTTGGGGTTTTTTTTTTTGGTTTGTGGTTGTTTTTTTTTTCAACTTCCTGACATCACACCTGGCTCACAGCTCAGCCCATGAGAGATCTGTGAAAAGGATAGGGGTTACTCCTTTGTCATTCACAAAAGCAGATGTCCTTGCCATCCTCAGATTGCAATCAGCTTTCTACAGAGAAAGGCTGGAGAAACCTGTAGGAAATAGTTTATAAGATTACCTATTAATTTTATAACCAAAACACTCAGGTATTGGAGTACAAGTTTTAGGTCTCGAAAGAAGATATGATTAGCGTGTCAGAATTCTACGCTGAATCACAACAAAGGTAAACAAGAACATTAAGTCAGCTGTCCAGACTGGTGTTAAAATAAGAAGATGCCTTCACCACTTGAGTAAGCAAAGTGCCTTTTTGGTTTTCAATGCATACACCAAAGACAAGTTTGGAGTGGAGCACAGTTCTGTATGAACACTTAATCACAGACTGTAAGCAGAGGTCAAGTTGAGAGATAATGCAGGAATTCAAGATATATTTCTCCATGTGTCACATTCAAGCACCGATTTCTTGTCATGAAGTGCCAGAAGCTATCGTGCATTTACTGATTTGTTCTGTGCATTTCTAGAACTGGAGCTTTTAGGTTAGCTATAATATAGCTGTGGGTAATAGTTCAGGGAAGTAAAAATATTATAAACCTAGTTTTAAAATCCTAGCTGTGAAGGTTGAAAGATATAGACAGGCAAAGATAATTTCCCTATGATAATCAAATTGCTGCAAACTTGGAGATTTAATTTGCAACCACTATACTACAAGACACTAATAATCTTTCCCCTATAATACAGAAGCAAATGTATGGACAGTTTTTGCCTCAAAGATTGATGGAATTCTATTAATTTTCAAGGATAAATTCAATTAAAATAATGTATTAATTTCTGCAGTTTAATTTATTTATACTACCCTACCTGTTCCATGGGCAGGTAACTCTGTAGGTTTATAAATATTTCACTTGTTAGAATACAAGTCTAGCTTCATTTGCAACTCTTTTTGTGTCACTGTCCTACTTTTTGCATAGTCTGCTTGACAAAAAGTTTCTATGCCTTACCTACCTGAATTTTATAACAAAAACCTTTGGGACTAATTAAGATTTTTATAGTAAAATAATGAGAGAGGTTTTCTGTCTCTCTATTTTTTTTCCCCTAGTTTTTTGCCTTGGGTTATTCTTGGGGACGCTATAGTCATATTCAATTTATAGAAGCATATTTGTTGCTCATCTGCATTAATAGAGCATAGTACAACGACGACAATAACAACAACAGCAGCAAAGATCTTGACAAGTTCTAATATTTTCTCTTAAGCTAAATAATTCCCCAGCTTCTTCCTGTGTAAGACTCATAAAACAAAACATGTGCTAATTAATGTAGGAAAAATCCAATTGTTCTGAAAATATTTTAAATGAATTGAAGGAATTTTTTTTTAGTAGGCAAATTTAATCTGGCAAGGCAAAGCTAGTAGAACAGGCTAGACCAAAGTGCAGAGCTCTGCTGTATCTGCTGTAATTATTCATGAAGCCATCAGCCAGGCAGGCTATATCTGGTTATAATTCTTGCACATGTCAGTGATAGGGAACATCCAGCTTTTATCCTTCAAGATGCTGACAAGGGCAGGAGAAGGTATGATCCCAGTGCCAGCAGGAAGCTTCCAGGCTCTTCGTTACCCAAGGAAATTTCTGAGTTAGCCCCTCGCTCCCCAAAACAAAGCACCGACAGAGTTCAGGACCAAAGGTTTAGAGTCACAGCAGACATCATTCAAAAAGCCATCTGACAGAGACAGGAGAAAAAGCCAATGGCTTCAAGTCACATTTCTGGGAGAAGTCTTAACTATAAGATAGTAGCTGTCACATCCGTTTGGGAAGTGCCAGGCCTGAATTCAAGTTCCTCTTCTGTGTGCTTGGACTTAAAGCTATGTTTCAAAACTTGCATGGAGGAAGGTCTGTCCTTACCGGTGAATAAAATGGACCAGGACCCATTCTCTGGCTCGATGGGTGAGAGTCTCATGTCCATTCCTGTGAATCTCATGTCTTTCTACTTGGGAAGTGGTGCGCCTCACAGAGGTTGCCTTTGACAACAGTCCCACGGAGGTGACACCCAGACCTGGACTCTGTGAAAGTGCTTGCTGACACAGGGCAGGATTACACCACAGCATGCACTAGCAACTAAACAGATCTGCATGACTGCAGGAACAGGTATTGCTCCCCCTTAATTCACAAGTCGAAACACACCTGATGATGGATGTGGCAGCATCAGTGACAGACTGTTTTTGAGCTAGAAAGATAAGCAGAAAACCTCCTCTGCATGCTTTGCTCACCTCAGTGTTTCCAGCCTCTTGGTCACCGCAGCCACATGAGGGCCTTGTTGTTTGGTTTGTGTGGAGCACGTGTTATAACCTGGGCTCACATTTCTGTCAGCAAACCCACCATCCCAATGAACAGCCACTGACCTGAGGGGTACTCTTAATCTTGGCTTCAATTTGTATGAATCAATGAACATACATCAGGGCAATATATGGGCAGAAATGAAAACCAGGAAATGATTTCTAAACCTTGATCACTAATAAAAGCTTGCCCAGGGTGCAGGAAATTTACGAACCAGTCTCTAACAATCTTCTGGACAGCAGAAGATGTTCTTTGGATCTCGTTTAGAAAGATCTAGAATGGCAGGACGGTCTCTTCAGAGGACTTCTGAGGGCTTAGGTTTCAAATTAAATTAGGTGGAGGATGGACATAACTAATGACATTTGACCTTCTACCTGAAGGAGGACCTGTAACAAGCATCAAGGAACTGGGCTCTGTCCTGATGCATCTCCTAACTTCTAGCAGCTTCTGTGAGAGATCAGGGCCTCAAGCAGTTCTGTACATGCTCAGGTACACCTAAGAGATTTTGCCACTGAGTAACTGAGTGTCTGAAGAATTTAGGCTGTTTCAGAGTTATCAGTGCTATTTGGGATCTAAAACTCAAAGTAGCAGCTGGACATGCGTGTCTCATAATGAATTAAAAGGATTCAGCTGATCCATATCAGCTCAATGCTATTAGCATTTTCAAATGTGAGATAAAATGGTTTATCTCAAGACATTTTTACTGCAGACTAGGTTAAGGTGCATTACTTCATGATTGCAGCAGACTGAGAACATGCATATGGGAATTTACAGCATCTAAATTGGTATTTAGTAATTTGCTAAAATACAAGAATTGCTAGAATTAATCCTTAAAGTCCTCCTTTAGATCAACACCCTCCCACACCCTTGCTACAGCTGTGCAATCCTTTCTACAAGTGTGGGTGCTTTCCAAGGGCATCAGTAACACTCCAGAATTAGACCCTTTGACACAGGCTGCTGTGAACTCCACTACATTATTCTCCAAATTAATGGTAACTGTCTAGTCTGTTTGCTAGTCTCCAACCATCTATCTGTTTGCCATTTTTTCACTTCTTTTACAGGGCACTAATCCCTGTATGATTGTGTCATTTTCTTTGCTGCCTAAGGATTGATCTGGGCTCTATCCCTCTCTGTTCCTCGTGCTCCCTCCCATAGGAACAGCGGTGTTCATCACACTAAATTGTGTGATGATGTTGTGATATGAACAAATGTTCAGTGGGGAATAAACTGAAACCAACAGAGACGTTTTCAGTTAAAGTCAAACTTCCAGAGGTGCAAAGTTAGTTCCTTACTGTGCAATCAAACCCTCAGCAGGAGCCTGCTGTTAATTGTGACATTTTTCAGCAAGATGCTTGCAGACAGGTCACTGGAAATACATGTACTTCAGATCATTTTAATAGAAGTAATATAGTATGCACAGAAGGGTTTGCCTTCTTAGCCGTACAGAGTTTCAGCTGAAAAGGCCATTTAACATTTTATAGTAAAACTTATTATAAAGCAGAAAACTTAGACAAATTCTCAAATGGTTAATGCAATATACTGTAATAACAAGGCTTGGCTTTTAAATGTTCTCTTTAGTCCATTGAAGCACTTGCAGAAATAATGCTACTGACTTCAGAGCTACAGCTCATGTATTTGAAGTTTAGCACATCCTCAAGTATTCTGTTGGTTCAAGGCCCTCAAATGTTTTAATTCATAATTATATTTATTTAGAAGAAATATACCTTTGTATAGATATGTCATAGCATATCTAAAGATAGAAATTAAGAGACAGTGCAGGAACAAGTCCATCTAATTTGTTTCTTAGTTTAAGTCTCCTAATTAGGGAATTGATCTAAAAAAGGTGCTTTATTTTCCACTCCATAAAACGGAGAAAAGTCAGTGCTTTTTGCAAGTTACCAGAAATAGAAATTATTTGCTTAAGTAAGCTACATAAACTTGAACAGAACTCATCATTCTAGGCTTTCAAAACTCATTCTACTGATTAAAGAGGATCAGGCTAAGAAAACCATCACCTAAAACGGAGGTGAGAATTACATAGCTAAATCAGAAAGACAGCTGTAGGAGAGAAAACGGTTCTTGTTTTATGTGAAACAAAAGAATAATGACAAAAGTAGGAATAAAACTTAGGGATAAGGAAGTTTGTTTTCTCTCCTCTTTTTTTCCCATTCCTACAGAATTCATTTTTTCTATAAATTTTGAATACTCAGATTAGAAAAATCTTGTGTTCAAGATTTTCTATGCCAAGGAAATGCATAAATGTTTTATAGAAATGGTATTTCTTCTTCTCTGGTACCCACATTCTCTCTCTTTTTGGGGCCCACGTGGCTGTAAAATTCTTATGCTGCATCTATGAGTGGAATAAAGAGTGCCCCAGCCTGTGAAACCAGGCCATGGATGAGCTTTGGGATACAAGGCAAGAGAACCATTTTTTATGATGTGATGAAGTAATTGAACTAATCTGAAATAAGCCACTAGGGAAAATACTTATTGGTTTTAGGCTTTTTTTTTCCTCAGTTAGAAGGTATGTTTTTTAAAAAAAGAAAAGTAGATGGAAAGTTTACAAATGACTGATAAAGAGCTTATTGTTAAGAGATTCCAGTTCTGAACTGAATCAGAAAATGCAAGAAACACCCTGAGAAAACCTTTCAAAATTTCTGGCCTAGTTTTATGAAAAGAGAGTTCCTGAGACTACATTTCCCTTATGTGGATGATCAATTTTCCTGAAGACAAGGATTAGCCAGTTACAGAAGGTAAGCCCATGTCATACCTTCAGTCAAGGTTCTGTGGCCTGAGAGGCTGAATAATCACTAGCTGGTACAAGATTTGATAAATCTATCATTCATTTTTAAGTTAATGGAGTCTTTCATCTGATGATCTCTTTTTTTTTTTTTTTAATATGTTAATTAAATTACACAACAGCATCTACGAACAAGGTAGGTTAGCACAACTGGAGATTGCTTCTCTCACTGGCCAAGAAGAAGTTGTATGTAATACTCTGAAAAAGACTTAAGTGATTTAAGAATTTATTAGGAGTGATGGACATTTGCAGCTGTGTGAAATGGTGTACCTAACTCATTTTCAGTGGAGGTAAATATATAGCCTTGAAGGCATCTTTGGCACATCCACAGTATGTAGAGAGGTGGTATTTTTTATCCCATAACTTCAAGGCAAATTTCAAGAACAGGACATATTCACATAGACTACTATTTACTGAGGAAAATATTTTTCCACCAGGTACACTAACAGTGCATTATACATTTTTCTTGAAACAATCTTTTTGGGGTGTATGTGACTATCCCATACATAACAAATGAAAAAACAATACAGTCCCATTGGTGCTGCTCTGACAGCCTGTCTTCCATAGCACAAAGAATATTTAAATATATTTTTTAGGTAATAATAATTAGAGACATGAAAACAAGTGGAAAATAAAATAAAAATATAACAAAGGTTTATGAAGATAGATGGTGTCATAGTAACTTGATATCTTTCTGTGATTAGATAACTGATTTTCTAGTTAAAGGACACACAGTAGGTCTAATCTGTCTGGGTTTCAGTAAATCATTTGATATGGTGTCAGATAGAAAATTACTAGTTAAAGTGGATAACATAAGAATTAAAACTAAAAATGTAACATCAGTAAAAGACTGGCCAAGAGAGACAAAAATGGATATTATCAGAAGGGTACATTTCAGAATGGGAAAAGTTACTTGTGGTTCCTTAGAAGACTGATCTTGGGATTAATCTTATTAAATACTTTCATTAAGGACTTTGTGCAAAATAGGTATGAAGTAATGAAATTCATAGTTGAGTTGATGTTGAGAGGCATCATATGTGTAGTGGGGGGTGAAAATATCATACAGGAACAACTGAATGACCTTCAGGACCGGACTTAGAGAACAGAGGCAAATCTAATGTATCTGTGTGCATGGTCATGCACCTTTACACTAATAACAAGATTTCCTGCTTTACTTGGAGTCCAACCTTTGGAAATGAGGGAGGAGGAGAAATATCTGAATGTATTAGTTGATCCTGAACTAATGTGAAAATGGAAGCGTGTGACTCAAAATGTGTAAGGTATATCCAAAAGAATTAAGGAAATATTCCTTCCTTTATCTGGAATAAAGAAGGACTAAAAGAATAATAAGGTGTTAGGAGGCTCTATTTTATTACTCAAAAATGTAAGAGCTATGTCCATTTAGCCTGAAAAATGAAAGACTAAGAAAAGTGGTTATTGTTATTTACATATGACAAATTAGGCTAAAGGTGATGTGTATATTAGAGAAAATAGGTGTAAATTTGAAATAAGTACATTAAGACTAATAACCAGAAAGGTTTTTTTTAACCATATATAAACTGAGATTCTGCAACAACCTTTCAAAATGATCAGTATGGGAAAAATCCTAGTTTTAAACATCCCAACAGTATTATGTCATATAGATGACAAAAAAGCAGGGGCTTGGACTTGAAGACTCAGAAGGTGCCTTCCAATTCTGTCGTTCATTATTCCTGTAAATGAATTATGTTAATTTCATTCTGAAAGCTGAATTTTTACAAACAATAGTCATGTTTATATTTCATATGCGGATATACTTACTATTAGATTTACTGTATGCTGCGATTTTAAGCTGATATAATATGTCATCCTTAGAGTCACATAAGAATCATAACTGAGCTAAAAATACAACCTAAAGGTCTGATTCTCCTTTCATTTATTCCAGTTTTTTATTAAGATGGTATAACCCTTTTAACATTACTGGATATTCACTGCAGTAAAAGAATCCAATTCCAGACTTCTTGACTCACATTTCTTTCTCTAACTACTATAGTCAACTGAGTCCCTAATATATATATGTATGTATATGTGTATATATACACATCTCAGCCTTAGGCAGAGCATGTATTTAAAATGGATTTACCAGAGTATTTCCCCAGAGACTTATATTCCCTGGGTTGTTTTCATTTTTTGTTCTTTTTGTATCTTCTAATGGTAGTTATAGACTGTATAACATTAGCTAGCTTGGAGGTGCAAATGCACCCAGAGGAATAGCCTTATTTATTTTTCATAGTATAATTGATTATTTTGAATCATGTATCTGATGGCTAGGTAATGAGTGTAAAAACAATGTCTAAACATGCCTTGGTACCACTTTCTATAGCATCCGTGATTAGCCAGCATAACATAATAGGTGGGCCTCACATGACAAGATAATGGTTACATGATTTTCTGTAAGGAAAAGTCATTCAGCACATTGGCCCCATTCAGAAAAAAGAATATGAATATGCAGAATTTCTTCTGCATTGGTTTATCTGAGATACTAGTATAAAAATGATGTACAGAATTAAATTATGGCTGAACCATTCTTTGAGCTGGTTTATCAGAAGGGGAAGAATAAATGTCTCTGTGAAAATAAGAAGAACTGAAACCCCATCTTTACTAAAAATAATGTTTTTTAAAAGTTGGAATTATATCTGTCTCTCTGCTTGAATTCTGAGGTGTTATGGGAGCTGTGTTGTGGCCTGCAGTTAGAAAGGGCTCACGCCATAACACCAGAAATTTTCTGGGTATCTTCCTACACACAGTGTGATGATGCATGGGATCTTCTTTGCTGAACATCAGATTGAATTCTAGATGTGCATTGGCTTGGAGTCTGGCCTTGGGCAGCAGGTCAGGCCATACAGTATCTAACTCAATTCAGCAAGATAACATTTACCTACTGACCTGGAGGGACCTCTATAAACAGCCAGTCTTTAAAACAGATTAATTTTTAGAAATGTAATCTGTGAATTCTCTTTAACACTGTCAGATGTACCTGTAGAAAAGGGAATGTATAATAAGTACACAGTGAATATGGTTTTGTTACATTTTTTTGGTTACAGCTTGTAGGTTGCTACAGGGAAAAAATGAACAAATTGATAGATTTGGTTATGTGTGAAATGGATATATAACAAGGGAACTAGAAAACCTTTTACATTTCCAGAGATCAGAACTCCCAACCCACCATATAGTACTCCATTCCAATTTCATTCAACTGTGATGGAGGGAAATATTCCATAACGTTGGTGTGCACTTAATTGTCACAGGGAAATAAAATTACAAAGTTTAGTAATACCATAAAAATGTGTGGTGTTATGCAAGAACTTAAAATTACATGCTCTCTAAAGTAAAATTATTATACTACAGAGGCTCGCAAAAGCTTTCAAACTAAGCAGTATAATCTCACAGTTAAGAGCTTTAACTTCTGGTTGAGAAAGACTAGAAACACAAATGCCACTGCTGTCAGGACCAAACAGTACAACAGACTGAAGGTGAATTTTTACATGGTTTTTGAATGCATTTTTTATGCTAATGGTGTTGCTAAAAACATAAGACATAATATTTGCATTTTCCATGCGCAGCTAAGATATTAACAGCAAAGTCAAAACAAAGGAATGCCCATTAATATATGGACACAGGGAAACAGGTATGCACAGCTCACTGACACCTTCTGATAGATGAAAGAATAATAGGAAAAGACAGATGCTCATTCTCCTGAATCCATCAAGCTAAAGCCATGTATCTCCCATCTTATCAAAAGTACCACCGGCCAAAGCTTATCTGTGGAAAGATTTGAATGCAGGAAAAGACAGGCTCTTCAAGCACCAAATAAAAGGTCAAAGTTCTAATGGGTATATAGAAAGACTTAATCACTGGGCCACCAGAAACATTCATACTTTACCCTACACTGAATGTTCTTGTGTTCCAGCTTGATGCCAGGGACTTCTTGGCCAACGGAGCCATTTCACACAGAGAACCAGCCGATCAATATGCATTGCATGAGCAGACACTGGGCTGGAGCACAGAATGCTCTAAATAGCTCTCACTCCGTGTTGTTGAAAAGATTAAGCAAATCCATGAGCAGAAAATATGTATTCTGGATGATACAGGCCTAATGCACTTTGGTCCTTTGTGATCCCTGCTGTGAAATTCTAGGACCCCTCAGGATTATCCACTGAACTGCAAAATAGATCCATGTTTTTTCAAGCCAATGCAAGGCAGTGAAAAACAACTATTGACTTCTGCTAGCAGAAGTTATACATATCCCCTTGACAGAAATGAACCAAAATAGCTTTTTTTGAAAAGCATGTGACTGTAACCAATGTAAAGAAAAGGCAGTAGGCCAAGGTCCAGAAATTCAGGCTTGTATCCTAAAGTGTCCGAATTTGTCATCAAAGTGACAATGGCATTCTGTAAAAAATAGAGCTGCTTGTTAAATTTGTGAACTGCCAGTTGTCAAATGGTGGGCATGCACAAAGATACCTAAATGCTGATAGTTATCTCACAGGTAAGAAGTTGATTTAAAGTCCTAGATTAAGCTGTGAATCATTAAAATCTCAGCAAGGATCTTCCATGTAGATAAACCTGACTGTATTTGCACTGTGCCTAGAGGTACAGTCCACCCAAAAGACAGGCAGAGAAGGAATCACCTGGCACCTTGCTCTTGGGGAATTGTCAGCGTGAAACTTGTTGAGTTAAATCCTTATTCTGTAGTTTTGATTCACATTTTAGGGGAATGTAGCTGTCGCTGTATTTTGGTTATCTTAGTGATGATTTTCCCTCTGTTTTCTGTCACAGTTTGTAATGACAATTGAATAATTAATACATGAGGCTGTGGGTATGTCTTCTATATTTCAGTTCAATTTCAAGTGAGGTATGCAGAGAAAACCACACATTTTCCTTTATTTTTTTCCTGTCTTTTTTGTTTTTTTTTCTTCCAGGATCCTTTTCTTATTAAACAACCCTGAAAGTTTCACCTGGAACTGGGATTTCACTGAGTTAAAGGAAGATAGGTTGAGTTCACAGAAGATAAATTAAATTATGTTTACTGAATAAACCGAGAGCACATCTGGCTCAAGAACATCCCTGAGAAGCAAACAGTTGGAGGACGGGAGGTTACGCAGGTGAAGCATCATCTATAATTGCTCTCTCCTTACATCCTGCTGATTTTGGTCACTGTCAGAGTAGAAGACTGAGGTAGATTGACTTGCAGTCTGATTCTGCGTGGCCACTTTTTTGTTCCTAAGATTAAGGTGGCAGTTTGACCAAGACGATGATTTTCAAAGCATCCAGGTCTTGGCCACTATGAGCACATCATCTCAATTCCTGTCCCCCATCTTTTCCAGCTATCTGTTCAAAGGCTGTTCAGGGTACTCAAACGACAAGGCAACAAGACTACTAGAAGAACCTGAAGTGAACAGATTAGCACATTGCACAATTAAAATGATTTTTCTAGAGCACAACCAGAAACACTGATAAAACTTAAGCTTTTCAATGGAACAGGAAAATTCAGAGGTGAAGAGGTGGAATGTGCAACTTAACACATAGTATTCCATTCCCAGTGCTTTGAAACTGTAAAAATATTTTATGAATAAATGCTGAAAAATTTATGCTGCCCTTTACCTTTCTAGTGTCTGGATAATTTTGGCTAAGGGCCTGGAAGATAAACCGTAATTTATTATCTTCTGGTATCTTGGCTAGATAAAGTGCTTTATTATTTGGCTTAGTTGTTTTTCACTCTTTGTTTCACAGAAGATAAAGGAAGGATTGGCTTCTCTCCTGTAATACTTTTGGAAGAAGAAAAAGGTGTTTTTCTCAATGTGATACTGTTTGATGTCATAGTCAGATGCCAAACTATGAATTGAACTTGATATTTTGTTTCATGTTCATTCATGATGAAAGTATGTTTGATATTAAATACCAAAGCTTTCTGTGAAATTTAATTTTTGTCACAATCTCTAAGAATTGCTATACAGGACGCTTACCTTTATGGATAAATTCATGGACTATATACTTCACTTTTCCATATCTACAAAGGAGGGATAATAACACTTATCTATGTGACAAATGAGATAAGCGGTTTAATTTGTTAAAGTTTGTAAACTGCTTTGAGATCCTGCAATAGCAGCTGCTGTGCAAGGAGCAAAGTAATAGCAGGCATATCACAAAGGAAACTAAACTTTTAATTTTGCTAAAGTTCCCTGGGTGAAAAGATAACTCTAATGAGATCAAGGATATGTTTGAGATTTGCAAGTTTATAACAAATTCTCAGTGGCTACAAACATGTAAAGCTGTTTGGCATAACTTTTTGCAATTGCATTTGTAAAAGTAATTGGATATTACGAGATGGTGAATAGTGGAGAAATGCAGTTGGAAGTTCTAAGTTGTGAATTATGTGTCATATTTTATTGCATAGACACGAGTGCTGCTGCTGTCGTGGCATTTGAATGGGTTTTCTTTCAGATGATTTATTAGCATACATACAGTATTTGACTAGCATTAAGCTAATTTATTGATATTCATAACAGCCATTTGATCATATGGTAACATGAAGAAATAGTTGCAACACTGTGATTTAAATGTGTATTTCTTCCTATTAGAGGTAACCCTGATATGCCAGAACATTTGTAATCAATTTCTAAAGGACATAAAGACTCAAAAGGATGCTGTTGAACCTAGGATGAAGAAGCAAGAAAAGTATACCTCAAATTGATTATTAGTTTTCTCTCTATTGATGGATGGAAAGAGCTGAGCTGTCTGTTTCCTCATAAGAATGAGAGGCAGGTCTCATTTGAAAGGAACCCTCATTATCTGAAATGGCCTAATGTGTGTCTTGATTGAATAATTCTGTGCTATCCAGTAGAGGACAATAGCCCTGGAATAGCAAGACTGCATCCATTCATGTTTTGACAGTTTTCTGTTGATTTTTTTTTCCAACCCTCAGAGCTAAAAATTGAAGGAAACAATTTCATTTCCATGGAATAAAAGGGTACAGCTTTTTAATATTTGTAACCTTCATTTACTTAAAAATAAATATTAAATATTATCAAGCAGTGGGATACCTGAGATTTGGCTGTAAAAATGGAATAAAATTCAGATCCACAAGGTCAAGAATGACCCAAAGCTGTATTAGTTACATATAACTATCTTCAGTATATCTTATACGTCTTAAACATGATTGCTCCTGTGCCACAGCCAAAAGTTATTTCAGTGTAGGGAAATAAAAATAACAACAATCCAGCAGGATTCCAACACTGTTATTGTTAGTGACAGTCCTGATGCTAATAGTCATACTAAAAATGCTGGTTTAGTAGGAAGCCAATCCAGGCCTTAGGAAGAGTTTTGCAACTAAGAAATCCAGTCTTGTCCTCAGAAGCAGTCAGTGTCTTCAGGGTCAGATGAATTGCGCCCAGGGTGGATTTAAGGCTGGCTCTGTCTGACACAGCTTTGAGCAGCAGTAGTTTTTGTTTCTGTTCATGAGGTCAGATGCCCCAGCTGCCTGGCTCCCCATGCTAAGTGTTGGGGTGAGGGTGAGGTGGCTGCTTGTCTCACTTCTTCATCAATCTTTGCTCTGTCAGAATTTTAGAAGGCCTTTTTGCCCTGTTAGTCTAGACACCAGAAGCCTGAATATCTTCTTACACTCTGCCAGCATAAAATGACCTCAAAATGTTCTTAAATTACAGCGAGCCATATATTTACTCCCAGTTTAAGGCTCTTCGGAAGGCTCGCTGCCAGAATAGTGCCAAATGTAAATCAGAGCCAATATAAATCAGGGTCCATTTAACGTACTATGCAGAGTGGAAATTAGAAAGTTTAGAATCAAGTAACAGTCTTTTCTCTCTGTTATGAGACTCTCATACCAATTTACATTCAGATCACTAACGCACGGCATCATTTGCCCCTTGTTATTGAGGGAATACATTACCTCCTCAACATAATTTTCCCTTGTTCATAGGTTTAAACAATTTCAGATTTTCTGAATCATGCTGATTTCACAGAAAAAATAACATTTGTTTAGTAAAATTACAGAATTACATTAAAAGAGGAAAATAATTGGGATGACGGAAGGGAATTTGGTAATTTCCAGCCACTGTTTGTTATTATCTATCTGACCCTGTTACTCATTTACAACAAACGCAGCCTGAGTTATAAGCTAATGTTTTATGGTATGACTTGAAGGCAAACTACAGTTTGCTCTTTAGTCTTCTGTTATTAACAGCCTTGTTAATCTAGCTGGATAATTGAACAAAGAAGCTTAGATCTATATGACAGTGGGAGAGGGGTTCTTTTTCCATGGTTTGTTAGACACACATCAAAACTTAACACTGTCCCATGACACCAGCTCATTGTAAGTGGATCTAAATACAGATTTTCTTTCTATCTAGATACTCTAACTGGATTCCTAGAGCTAACTGACAGGCTTTAACTCCTCTGTGGGATTCTACAGTCCGTGCCTCCTCAGCCTTGCACCTTGTTCCTCACACATTTACCCTCCTTCCTTCGTAGTGATTAACAATTTCTTCATGAGACCTGTGGGTTTTACTTGGCTTGACATTGTAAGGAGGTAAACAAGGTATCAAGAAAAAAGGTTATCAAAAATGGTTTTTCCTAACAATTGAAACTCTTCTTTTGACAAGTCAATTGACCACGAGGTCAGGTCTTTAAAAATGCAACAAAATAAAGCACTTTTAGGAGTAATTTCTTATGTCTGATTTTACCTTTGCTGATAGGTCACCATTGAATCTGGGAAGAGTGTTCTTATTCTATCTCTTTCTGGTTTTTACATGGGGGTAATATATCCTCCAGTAACAAAGAACAGTGTCTCGTCTATGGTACATTGTTGGTTCCTGCTGTCTGGCCTTGGTCTCTTACCAAAATGTCTAGCATCTCTTTTTAATTGTATGCCTTTTATCTCTCATAATGATTAATCTGTTCTGATGCTTGATTCCTGTAAGACACATTCCCCTAGGCAGTACCCTGTAATTGTTGTTTCAGGATTTGTTCAGTTTAAATATGAATGCTGATTACCTTCAACCATAAGTCAACTACTTGGTGCAAAAATTTTCTCAGCTGTATTTGAGGAGAAAGTTGGGGGAAGGTTCAGTGGAAGATGAGGGAGATCTACCAAAGAATTCCCAAGAAATAATGAACGACAGACTGAATCGGACAGATCTGCTCCATTATATCACAAAAAGCTTAGAAAAAAATGTTTTTGATAGGTACAAGTCACTTATTAACAACTACCTTAAAAATATAAAGAGTATAAATATTTTTTTGCCTTTTATAAGTGGTTTTATTGCTCCACAAACTTTGGCAAAAAATGTTTGTTCATCATTCCGTGACCCCCATACGCCTGTTTGCCTGCATTTTTTCCTGTTTCAATATAAGGTTGTCTTTTTACTATTTTAAGAGAGTTTAAAAACTCCTTATTTTAAAATATTTTCCTAACGGATAACCTCACCTTTACTTCAGGTCAGGCCCGTTTATCTCCAACAGGTATTAGAAACATTTCCTGACTTTCCTCTTTCTAGTACTGTTACGTATTAAAGCCTGTTATCATGTTTACCCTTAGTCTTTTCTGCTCTAGTCTTCTAATCTGCTCTCTTCTGGGACCTTGTCATGCCTTGCCGTTGAATTCTGATTACACAAACTCCTAAAGACCTGAGGTCAGCTGCTTGGATAATGAACAAGTCTCTAGTACTTTCTCTTCCAAAAGTACGACAGAGACTAAGGAACACTAATAACAGGCTTCTGCATCTTCAAGACATAGATTTCTCAGTTCTTCAAAGTCTGCTTTTCTGAAATCAGAGGCTTCTATATTTCAATATGTTAAGCTTTTTCTTATTATGTTGAATTCAGCTTGCTTGCAAGCTGTCCTGTTATTCTCACATTCACAATCAGTTCAGCTGTCACAGAAAGTAGATATAGGCAGGCTTTCCTTCAGTTTATATCATCCACATTTTACATCTGAACAGTCTTTTTATAATTTAACCATTAATTTGATAATGAATGTTACTCTATTTTTTAAGCAAAACAGATATTGAAGGAGTTAATTTCTGTAAAAGGAAGTTCAGTGAACTCAGACAGAAGGCAAGTAATTCTCTAATTTAATTCAGGTGTATTGAGGATTTCCTATCATTCATTTGGCTCCATTCTCTATTCTTTGCTTCCTTCTAATTCAAATAACTTAACCACTGTTCTCTTCCATATGTTTATGCAGTGGCTGCAAAAGGAAGTTATGTAAAACATTAAAAAGTCCTTCAATTCTTTTCTTTCTTTACTACAGCTTTTCAAATCCAAATCAATTACATGTTATCTTCTTTCCAGCTAGTTTATGTCCGTGACTAGTGTAATTATAACCAGGGTTGCCATATCAGAATCTTCTTTTCATAGCACAGAAGCATTTAAGTGCCATAACATTAGAGATCTACTGATACTAATCCTGATTAGAAAGGAATTTGTAATGGGAATCATCCCAAATGGGTCTTGGGAGAGGTAATAGCCGCTACTGTTTACCAAGAGTTTGAGTTCTTGTTTCCCATCTTCTCTAGATCTGTGCATAGATCTTTTTACTCCATATATCACTCCTTTCTCTCCTCCATCTTCTATTTCCTCTGTGATGTCTGCTGGTATTTTTGGGTTTTATTTACCTTTTTTTTTTTCTGGAATATATCCATTGCTTTTAATGGAAGCATCTTTATCTTTTGCAAATAGAATCTAGATGGCAATACTTATCAGGAAACAAGTTGTATTCAGACTACTACATCATACCCAAATGAAGTAACTGTAGAACAACATGGACTAAACCATTGCTCACTACTGTTGAGAAATTTAGTTACACACAGGACAAATTTTGGCCCCACTCAGCTGACAGTTTACTTAGAAATACTTATCCTCCTTTTTTGCTCAAATACTATTAATAATGAAGTCTTGATTGCCTTACATCTATTTATTATTGAGCCACGTTAGAGGAACTCACTGAATAGTTATAGCCTGTGAATCCCTCAGTCTCCTAGTTTTGCTCCTCTCCATTTGAACAGTATTTGGCCATGTGATATTGTCTCTGCTCTTCAAAATTAGCTAATAGCCATCAAGAGTGTATGAAAATGTCATCACTAATTACTTATTTCTAAGACATACCAAAATGGAGAACGCTGCATCTGTAGAAAAGAAAGAGACATAAAAAGGAGAGAGAATTAATGGTCTCTCTTACCCTCTTCTCTAAAGGACAATATTGCAACCACAGACAGTATTAATAATTGTGGTGGGCTGACCCTGGCTGGATGCCAGGTGCCCACCAAAGCTGCTCTATCACTCCCTCTCCTCAGCTAAACAAGTGAGAGAAAATATAACAAAAGGCTCATGGGTTGAGATGAGGACAGGGAGAGATCACTCACCAATTACTGTCACAGGCAAATCAGACTCAGCTTGGGGAAATTAGTTTAATTTATTACCAATCAAACCAGAGTAGGATAATGACAAATAAAAACCAAATCTTTAAAATACCTTCCCCTCACCTCTCCCCTCTTCCAGGCTCAACTTTACTCCTAATTTTCTCTACCTCCTCCCCACCCGTGGCACAGTGGGATGGAGAATGGGGGTTGCGGTCAGTCCATCACACCTTGTCTGTGCCACTCTGTGCTGGTTTGGGCTGGAGTAGAGTTAATTCTCTTCATTGTAGCTGGTAAAGTGCTGATGGCACTTTGGCGGTGGTGGTGTTGTTGTTAAGTAGCAGCTCATTAGCGCCTGTAGTAGTCAGGGACCTTTCCAGCTTCCCACGCTCTGCCACGTGGGCAGGAGGCTGGGAGGGGCGGGGCCACAGCCAAGACATCTGACCCCGACTGGCCAATGGGATGTTCATCCCATACCATGTGATGCCATCACCAGTTCATTAACTGGGGCAGTTGGCACATGGGGGTGATTGTGGCTCCAGGACTGGTGGTGTTGGGTGGTGAGCAGCTGTGTTATGTGCTGTTGGTTTTGGTTGTTTGTTCCTCCTTCCCCAGATTTTGTACTTCTATCATTGTTTTCCTTTTCATTGCATTATTATTGTTATTATTTTATTTTAATTTTTAAACTGTTCTTATCTCAACCCATGAGCTTTCTCACTTTAACACTTCTGATAATCTCTCTAGTCCTGCTGGTGGGGGAGTGAGTGAACAGCTGGGTGGGGCTGAGTTGCCGGCTGGGGCTAAACCACAACATCATCCTTCTTCCTCAAGGAGAGGATTCCTTATACTCTTCCCCCGCTCCACCATGCGGTCACTCCCACAGGACACAGTTCTCCATCATGACTCCTTGTCATGGGCTATAGTTCTTCAGTAACTGCTCCAGCGTGGATTCCCCACAGGGTCACAAGTCCTGGCAGAAAACCTGTTTCCAGGGTGGCCTTCTCTCTTCATGGGGCCACAGGTCCTGCCAGGAGCCTGCTCCAGCACAAATTTCCCACAGGTTCACAGCCTCCTTTGGGCACATCAGCCTACTCTGGCATGGGGTCCTCCATGGGCTGCAGGTGGATATCTGCCCCACTGTTAACCTCCATGGGCTGCAAAGGAACAGCCTGCCTCATTATGGTCTTCACCATGGGCTGCAGGGGAATCTCTGCTCCAGCACCTGAAGCGCCTCCTCTCCTCCTTCTTCGCTGACGTTGGTGTCTGCAGGGTTGTTTCTTTCACATATTCTCACTCTTCTCTTTGGCTGCCATTGCCCATGGTTACACCTCTCTCCCCCTTCTTAAATATGTGATCCCAGAGGTGCTACCACCATCGCTGATGGGCTTGGCCTTGGTCAGCAGCAGGTCCTTCTTGTAGCTGGCTGGCATTGGCTTTGTCAGATATAGGGGAAGCTTTTAGCAGCTTCTCACAGAAGCCAGTCCTGTAGCCCCCCTGCTACCAAAACTGTGCCACACAAACACAGTTTCTCTTATGATGGGAAAATCAGAGACATGACAAATTTTATTAGGATAAATAACTTCTCATACTGCCCTCGCTTCCTTACTTCTGACCATATTAAAAGTGCTTAGCACACAGCTGTTAGTGTTAACATCACACCAATTCTTATCCAGTGTTTCCTGCTCTGACCAGGTTGTTCAAGGTTTTATCCAGTCTCATCCTGAATAACTTCCGAGGATGGAGATTGCACAGCATTTCTGGGCAGTTTGCTCCACTCTCTGTTCTAGCACTTCATCTACCTTCCTAATGTCAGTCCAGAAATGTGCTTTATTTCTCCTTTGTCTGAGGTTGGTAGTATGCACCAGGAGAACAAAGGCACCTTACAAAAGCACTAATGAGGGTGTATAGTGGAGGAGCAGTAAATCTGCATTATGCATCTAGGCTGGAAACTGACCTTACAGGGGTATAAGAAAAGGCTTATCTGATCCCCAGAGTGCCATGGTCACAGCTGGAAATGAAGGCTTGAAAAATAAACTTTATGATAGCTACTAATATTACAAATTGTAGCACTATGGAATAAATCACAGGAGCTATGAAACACAACATACGGTACCGTGTTTTCAGCCAAATGATTTATTCATGAATGTTCATAATTCAAATGAATTGTCCATGAATATTCATGGATACTCCTTTGTAACTAGATATTGTAAGGAAATCTAGGCTAATTACAACAGAGGCTCTTCGCTGGCATTTACATAGTGGCAGTGGGAACATTTTGGAATTTGGAATTTCTTACTGGAGTCCCAGCTGTAACTACTTCATGTGATTGAACGTGTCCAGAGGTCAACAAAGCAAATATGTAGTAATGCTTGGATGTAGTCTGCTGGCATCTACCCAGCATATTTGTAGAATATGCACCATTAAACCATGAATATTACATAACTTACTGCCAGTAAAATAGTAGACATTCATGCAGAGCAAGCCTTAAGCACAAGTAAGTCAAGTGGCTTTTGGGCTATGTTCCAGCAGGCACAAGAGGTCAATTTCTGCTCACAGTTACATTAGTGCAAATTCACTGATTTCAATTAAGTTACTTTGGTGTGAATACAAGCCAAATTTGGCCTTGTCTACAGGCTCATAACTCACAAACTGGCAATTTTCTTTTCCAGTAACAGCACTGAGAAACAAATTATACCATGATTTCTTATCTATTTCCAGTGACATAGGCTCAGGTTAAAAAGTCATAAATCTGGCATTTCATTTTTTCTTGTTTTCTCAGAAACATTAGCACGAAAGGATAGGGATTTTTTTTCTCTCTGTTCCTCTCACACTTTAAAAAAAAGAGACATCCTATATAGAATTGGCTGCAAACACAAATAGAAAGATCTGGAAGGGAGTTGTAGCTTTGACATTGATGACAAAGGAAAAGGAAGCATGAAACAAACATAACAACTGGGTCTTTGTTCATCAAGAGAATGACAAGCAGGTAAGATCCTTGGGGAGTTCTTAGACTCATATATTCTAAGCTCACATGAGACAATTCTGATTTGGTGTCCTGAATATCATAAACCACATAATTTTCCCCGATAATGGTTGTACCGAGATCAGATCTTCTGATAACCTGACAATTTAAAGGTACAGAAGTGACGAGTCATTTCTCTTAAGGTTGACGTCTACAAGTCAAACACATACATATGATCTAGTCACCTAAGGTATAGGCACTGCGCTGCCAGGGTGTAATGCACAGGACGTATTTCTAAAGCAGTGTAGTTGAATCATGAATATAAATAGGTTTTACATAATAAGAAAGCCCAGATGTAGATGTCAATGCTTACAATACCCTACATTTAGATAGGCTTAATCTCACCAGGGCTTTCCTCAGCAAAATGTTTTCCCCAAGAAAACCCAAAATTTCCCCTAGCAAATTGCTCAAATATTCATTTCACTGTTAAACTGTGCATGTGAGTCATGATGTAAATTTTTCTGGCTTCAGCTTTCTCCCAGAGCTGGTGGAAAGCTTTTGTAATTTGGGAGGGGAGGGGGTGGGGGCAGTGGAATGGACACCAAAAAGAAAACCCCAACAATTTAAGAAGAGGCAATAATTCCTGCAGGAAATATTTCCACTTTTTCTGTATTTGTTAATAAATGTCCTTCCTTGGCCATTGCCTCCTATTATGACTTTGTTCACTTTGTCCCCATGCGGTGATTATAGATTGTTATTATGTCACATTGTAACCTTTTCTGGGATACACTGTTGATGAAGCCTTTTAAGCTTTTTACAAATAGAAATTTTTCAGACCATACATTATTCCTGCAGTTTTCTTCTGAACCTCCAAAACTTCCCAGCATTGCTGGTGAAACATGAACACTGGAAATAAACACTATTTTTCCCACTAGTGCTGTAACCAAAAGTAAATACTATTTCTCTCCATATAATTTTACTTTTAACTATAGTGTTTTGCCTAGTGTTTAAATTCATTATGTTTTTGTGTGTGTGACAGCCTCTGTCGTTTTCAAAGCTTTTGCTTTCTAGAACATGTTCTGTAGGAATGGTCTAAAGTCTTTGTTTCCCAGGTATATGAAGCTACATTTGACTTCCCTCAGATTATTGGGTATTGCTGAGCAGCATAACATTATACTGCCAACATATTATTTATTCCTTACATTTTTTGTGTTAGCCTTATACTTCATTAGTTATGATTTTGTATTTTACTTGCAGATCCTTGATAAAGTATATTGAATATAAGTACTCAGGTAGATACTTTTTGGGGGACACTTGAGCTATCCTCAGATTAATGGCATTTTTTTTTTCTTGACAATATTTCTGGGTTACTAGCCAGTTTTTAACTAATGTGTTGTATACAAATTTGATGTTGTCGTGGTTTAGCCCCAGTCAGCAGCTAAGCACCACGCAGCCACTCACTCACTCTCCCCATCCCAGTGGGATGGGGTAGAAAATTGGAAGAGCAAAAGCAAGAAAACTCACGGGTTGAGAAAAAGACAGATTAATACATAAAGCAAAAGCCATGCATGAAAGCAAAACAGCAGTCAGTCATGAATTCCCATGGGCAGGCAGGTGTTCAGCCATCTCCAGGAGAGCAGGGCTCCATCATACATAATGGCGACTTGGGAAGAAAAACCCCATCACTCCAAAAGTCCCCCATCCTTCTTCTTTGCCCAGCTTTATATAGTGAGCATGATGCCATAGGGTATGGGATATCCCTTTGGTCACTTGGGGTCAGCTGTCCCGGCTGTGTCCCCTCCCAGCTTCTTCTGCACCTGGCAGAGCATGGGAGGCTGGAAAAGTCATGACTAATGTAAGTGCGACTTAGCAACAAACTAAAACATCTCCGCATTATCACCACTGCTTTCAGCACAAATCCAAAACACAGCCCCATACTAGCTACTATGAAGAAAGTTAACTCTATCTCAGCTGAAACCAGGACAGGCCTACACATCAAGACAACAGGAATAGAAGGTGTATTGGTAATTTGGGTCAGGTTAAATAAATTAAGTTCATTTTCTAATAACTAGATTGTTATTATGTAGTTATGAGGAAGGAACAATGACAAGAAGTAATCAGGTGGAAAAGATCTCCATTCCTTTCCTTCTCAAAGTTTTGAAGGAACAAAATGGAAGTGAACTTTGATTGGTGAGGGTGCATGTTAAACCAGCACTAAAGGCACTGGAAAAAAAGTGAGAAAACCAAAACTGAACTGAAGATAAAGGAAGTACAATCAACATAAGCACAGCAGGAGGGTCTTTAAGTGCCTTGGGTAAGAAAAAGGATGCTCTTATTCCAAGCTTGTAGAACAGCAGTTCTTTTCTGTGCTTGATTTATATTGTGCCCCTTCTATGGAATCAATTGCTTGAATACTGGCAAAAGCTCTGTACTGCTCCATTAAATGTAAGACCCACTGTGCTACAGGGCACTGATTAGCATGGACAGGAACAGACCAGAACGCCTGAAAATTCATTGCAGCCATGTTTTTAAAAACTATCAAGTCACAACTTAACAAAAAGCCCAATTAGTGCCCAAATATCTTGGTTTTTTTTCTCTAGCTGTGGCATTACCATTGTTAAAATATATTAAAACTAATGTATAATTCCCAGAGTGTAAAATGATATTACAAAATAAATATTCTAAATGAACTGTTCTCTATCCTGTATATGCAACCCAAGATGTGGAAATACACTATTGTACAGCTGATAAATGGAGATCAGCTTGAATCTGTGAAATGATCATTATATATATACTGCAAATGAATAATGAAATAACATTTTTCCACCCACATGCATACAATCTATTTCTGACAATTTTAAATTAGTCATTTCAATTATTCTTTTTAATTTTCCCCCTAACAGATTATTCTTGGTATTTGGATGCATTTAACTAGAACCATTAATGTATCCTTTTTATACCATTGGAAACAAAAAAGGGGCTAGGCTTTTTAACGTCCTTTGCTCCTTGAAAGAAAATTTCTAAGTATTAGTGTCTGGGATCCATTGAAACAGGATTTTAGAGGCCTTTAAGTGAAGATGTGTAATGTCATTAAGTTTCTATAAAATTATAGTTCTGGACTTTGGTCTTTTTCATCTTATTTTTTGATATTTTCATTACTTGAAATTTTATTTTTGGTAAACTTTTGCATTTAATGGTTTTGATGAATGCAAGTTTTTTGTTCATCAGGACTGATCTCCTTCTGTAGGCAGCAGGAATGAATAAAGATTTATTAAGACCCACATTACAAAACCGTTCAATTTAATATTAGTGTTTGCAAGGAGAAGGGTTATTTGCACAGTTCACTTCAGAGTCTGAACATAGTCATGGATGGTATGAGTTCACATTCCGTGTTGGGCTATCTGGAGAGTGATACTACTAATTCTAGTTTGGTCACTGTTGCCTAGTGTTACGTTTTTTTAAAAGGATGCCAGGGAGCAACAAGTAGGGTGACTGCAGACTTGTCTAGTCTGGAGCTCTTTGGATGTGGCTGATTCTCCTGCAAGGAGTGCAAAATTGTGATAGACTTGTTCTCTATAAAACTATATGAAATACAAGAAGTTGCCAGACTGAAAGTATGACTTGACCGGTTCTGTGAGGAAGGAACGGAGAGGTGAGGTGGCTTCAAATCTTTTGTCCAGAGTTATCTCATGCTGAAGATGCTAATTTTATGAGGTTTAACAAGGCCAAGTGCCAGGTCCTGCACTTTGGTCACAAAAACTCCATGCAATATTACAGGCTTGCAGAAGAGTGGCTGGAGGGCTGCCCAGCGGAGAAGGACTTGGGGGTGCAGGCTAGTAGTCAGCTAAGCATGAGCCAGCAGTGTGCCCAGGGGGCCAAGAAGGCCAACAGCATCCTGGCTTGTATCAGGAATAGTGTGGCCAGCAGGAGCAGGGCAGGGATGGTGCCCCTGTACTCGGCACTGGTGAGGCCCCACCTTGAATACTGTGTTCAGTTTTGGGCCCCTCATGATGAAAAGGACATTGAGTTGCTGGTGAGTGTCCAAAGAAGGGCAACGAAGCTGGTGAAGGGTCTAGACAGCAAGTCTTATGAGGAGCAGCTGAGGGAACTGGGGTTGTTTAGCCTGGAGAAGAGAAGGCTGAGGAGAGACCTTATCACTCTCTGCAACTGCCTGAAAGGAGGTTGTAGTGAGGTGGGTGTTGGTTTCTTCTCCCAGGTCACTAGCAAGAGAGCAAGAGGAAATGGCTTCAAGCTACATTGGGAGGTTTAGATTGGATATTAGGAAAAATGTCTTTATTGAAAGAGTGGTCAGGCATCGGAACAGGCTGCCCAGAGAGGTGGTGGAGTCACCATCCCTGGAGGTATTTAAAAGATGTGTAGACGTGGCACTTCAGGGCATGGTTGATGATCCTAGAGGTATTTTTCAACCTTAATGATTCTATGATTTTATGAATATCAGAGTTTCTAAATTTCAAAATTATCTTCTAGCTTTTGTTTCAGTAAAATGTAACAGTGGAAATTCAAGGCCTTGCAGGTGTTTTGCCTATGAGTCCTTTAATGAAATAGTGCATACAGATCCCCCTCAGACCTCAGCATTTGGTGGGTGCCTCCACTGGCACACTTATGATTCTCAAGCATTGTGAGGAATAGTGCATGAATGTGATTTAAGGATGTCAAAGATTGCTGCAAATATCACTTATGAGATGCCATGATGGGAAGAACAAGAAAAACAAGGCATATTTAACAATTATGCTTTTAACAAGGCATATTTAAGTTAGACACAAGGAAAAGCTAATTCAAATGTTGAAGAGAGTGAAACGTTGGAACATATTGTCTCAGAATTTTGTAAATTTAGTGGAGGTCATCAAGAAACGGTTGGACAGCCAAAAGGCAAGTACTACATAGGTAAAGTGGGTCCTGCCATGAGGGAACAAGATAGCTTGGAGTCTAGGATGTATCTCATGGTTCTGTAGACATGACAAGGACCTGAATGTATTTTAGACCATCCCACAACATAATAATAGTAGGTGATTACAGGCAGTTAGTAAAAATTCAGATGTTCACTTTCAAAGAAGTTAGTAAAGATTTAAACACTTTGTTCCAAGAGCTTCAGCTAAAATGCAACAGAAAGTGGGATGAGCAGAGATGCAAGTCAGATCAGAGCCGTTCCCTGTGCCTTGAGACTGCGCTGGAACACACCGATCATTTCCCCCACGGAGCCCAACTCACTGCTAATGAATGTGTTCACTCAAAACCAGGAATACATTATTTATGTTAAATAATTACCCTCCTATAAAAGCCAGGCATTTCATCTGAACAGCAGCACGCTGCAGAAGGTGTCATAGTGTGCCTATGAGAACTGACTTCTTGGTTAGTGACATCACCATAAAAAGTTGTGGTTTGTGTTTTTTTTTTATCAACAAAGAGGAGTAACATTCTCTTTTCAGGTTGTTGCTGTCATATGTTATGAAGGATTTGCATGTCAGATCCTTTCCTGTTCCCCCCTCCAAGCAGCTATTACAGTGTTTCACTGCAAAAATACTTCATTTTAATATGAAATCTCGAAGAGAGCAACTAAGGTGATACTGCAGATACTACCATCTTTGTTTGTCCTGAGTTGTGTCTTCTCTGATGAGTAGATTTGCTCCTGCTCCCTGATAGTATCATTGCAGGACACAAAATAAAAACAGAATAAGGTGCTACTTTTGGTGTTAAACCTGTCCTTTCATGCTATTCTTCCCTCCTGTTTATTTTAGTTTTGATACTGCTAAAGACAATTACTCTGCAAGGCTTAATTCAGAAGTTCAAAACTGAAGACATTGCAGGATGTTTTATTGTATTTCTCATTTCATTAATCTTTCTTTATCATCTATTTACTGGATAAGAATTGTAAGAAGCACTGTGCCACATTGCGTGCTTCAGAAAAACAGTTTGCTTGTGCAGGCAGCATATGGCAAATGTATAAATGGTTATGAATAAATCATGAATCATCACAATTATTAATAACTGATAAAGTCCTGAAAAAGCCTTTAGCTGAGCAATCTGAAGGAAGAAGAGAGTGCAAAATGCCTTGGAGAAATGTGTCTTCACTTAAGAAGTGAGCACTCCCACAGCCTTGAACACTGGATTTAGCAGGAGACTCTGTGGAGCCAGCTATCAAAATGGTTTTAGCAGCAATGACTTTAACAGAGCATATGTTCTCCTGGAATCTAATGATAGAGGAGGTGGTGAGAGGAAGACAGGGGGATAGATTGCTCAGGGGATTTGTAATGGGAACATCAAGATAACACTTACCAATTTAATTGCACTTTTCATCATATGATCTCAGAGTGCTTTTCTCATAGATTCGTAGTTTTTATGGCCAGAAGGGACCATTATATCATCCAGCTTGACCTCCTGTTTAATGCAAAATTTCATCCAGTTATCCTTGCACAGAATCCAATATCTGAATGCTTTGGAAACTCTACAAGTTTGATTCTTTATCTCTCACCCATGTTGAGAAGAACTTGCTAAAGAAAGAAGTCCTGTGATCTGAAAAGAGCTACAGAACTAAATATGCAAAGATTTAGGATGCAAATGAATATTCAGGACATAACCCTGGGCAGAGGTGTTCCTGTTGAAGGGTCTGCTGACATGGATCTTTTCCTCTGATAATCATCTATTCACATATTCCAAACTTTCACACTAGGATTTACATACATACTAAAACATCTCACACCTTAAAGAAAAGAGGCTTCTCTTCTACACTTCATGGAGCAAACTGTTCTACTTTTTAATTCTTTTACTGTGTTATGAAAGCCTGGAGACCTGCTCTCTATGCTACCTGTTAGGAGGAAGATTAAGTGTTGGAGTGACTTCTTAGGAGGAAAGAGCCTTTGAGTGGGTCTGGTTCAAAGACACATGGTTTCCTCTCCCCTCCCTTCTTCTCTAGCTATGATAAATCAGCTCCAGCCAATAAGCCATTCAGTCGCATTATCATTACTGCTTAAGCTACTACAGTCTGCACCGCAACTATTGTTTCCTCGCTTCTGCTGCTTCTTCCCAGAGATTACTGATCTGGGCACAGAGCCAAGCTGACACAGCTTTATGCATTTTGGAGGAGACCTACTTAACAACTAGTACATTTGTAGTATGACCAGAGCAGGTCTGTCTATCTGCCCATAGAAATAGATGTTTAGTTTCTTTCATCTCTACATTTCCTCTTGAGGTGCACACCCTAGTAAACTGGGACTAAAAAATATGTCCATCTAATGAGATGCATTAGGTGACTTAGTCCAGATGTTGTACAGCTGAGGCAAAAATATTCGTTTGATGCTGCTGAAAGCAGACAATAAAATTTGTCTTCTAGTGGCTCACATATTGTGGGAAAAGTATATACAAATTTCTTCCTTCTCTTTCACTCTGACCAGATGTTGCAATCCATCACCAGCAATCAATACCTACGTTATTTGATTTTTTTTTCCCTATATTACAACATCTCAGTTCACAGATTTTCTAAGGTAGCATCACAAACTTTTGTTGATCCAGACAATTGTGTATTTTTGTGGGTTATTCCAATCCCACTTTGAAAGGATCCCTATAATGGCAAAAAGAAAGAGGAAAATATCCATGCTTTCAGCTGGCTTAATTTGGCAATTCTAGTCCATCCTGCTTTTAGATCACTAGAAAGTTTGTCATTCACAGAGCATATTGTAAATATACGATCACAGCATGCTAAATTGGCAATAATCACAGACAACTGGCTTATTTGTGTTTACATCATGGTAGAAATGGTTAATATGATTTTTGCGTTGCTACAGATGGAACAAATGGCAAAGACTTTGGGACATATTCTGATAAATTTTGGAATAATAATATGATCATTTTCTATTTCTTTTAATAACAAATTCATCACATTTTTCTGGGAAAGGGGGAACGGTGTTTCCTGATGTCATTTCATTGGCATTTTCATCAGCTCAGACACAACGTTGTATGCAAAGCTTTTATGCAGATTTTGGGAACTCGTACGTCAAAATCTCAAGAGACACAAATGTATAGTAATTGGATCCATTATCACAGAAAATTTGTCATTTGACCTGAATTAATTATAAACTTCATGCTTTTTATGTAAACCAGGAGTCTGCGCTTGCATGAGTAACAAAAATATAAAGTAAAAAATAACGTAAAAAGTAACAGAGTAATGATCGGCAGTTTCAATTCCAGCCAGAAGGTGTTTTTTAGCAGCATTTCTGAGGTGTCACTACTGAGGCAGATACTATTTAATATAATTATTAATAATGAGGATGACAGGATGGAACCCACTCTAAGAAAGTTTAAGGGTGACAACAGGTTGGAGGGGAGCTGTTGATGGGGGAAAGACAGGCCATCTCAACAGGTTGGATAAACGGTTTGACAGAAACCTAATGAAGTTCAACATGGGCAAGGAGGGATTCCTGTACTTGGGATGAAATAACCCCATGCACCAGTGCAGGTGGGGTGCTAAGAAGCGGCTCTGGAGCACTTGCATCCCAGAAAGCAAATCGTACCCTGGGCTGCATGACAAGAAATGTGACCAGCAGGTTGAGGGAGGCAATTCTCTTCCTCTACTCTGCTCTTGTGAGAGCCCTCCTGGAGTACTGCATCCAGCTCTGAGATCACCGGCTCAGGAAAGACATGGACCTTTTAAAGCAGGCCAAGGGGAGGGCCATGAAAATGATCAAAGGTCTGGAACATGTCTCCTGTGAAGAAAGGCTGAGAGAGTTGGGGTAGTTCAGCCTGCAGAAGAGAAGGCTCGGTGGACGCTTTGTTGCAGCCTGTCAACAGGTAAAGGTGGCTTTCAGGGAAGACGGAGAGACTTTTTACCAGGGTCTGCAGTAGCAGGACAAGGGACAATGGTTTTAAACTGAAAGAGGGTAGATTTAGATCTAACATAAGGAAGACATTTTTTACAATGAGGGTGGTCAGCCACAGGAGCAGGTTGCCCAGAGAAGCTGTGGATGCCCCACCCATGGGAGCATTCGGTCAGGTTGGACAGGGCTTTGAGCAACACGATCTAGTGAAAGATGTCCCTGCCCATGGGCATTGAACTAGATGATCTCTGAAGGTTTCCTTCCCACCCAAACCATTCTATGATCCTACAATTCTATGAAGCTGAGAGAAATGGTTTTGTTTGACAATAAGGTGAGAAGGCTAAGGGGAATTTTATTTTTATCTACCACTAACTAAAGAGTGGTTGCACAGGAAAAGGAGCCAAACTCTTCCCAGATACGCAAAGGAAAAGAGTAAGAGGGAATAAATTTTGCAGTAAGAAAAGCTTTCATTAGATGTGAGGAATATATTCATCACCTTGAAGGTGGCCAAACCCTGTCACTGTTTCCCCAGAGAGGCTCTTGGACCTTTATCTTCAGAGATATTAAAAAAATGGATGGATAGAGCCCTGACCAGCTTGATCTAACTCTGAAGTTATCCCTGTTTTTGGCAGGAGGTTAGATAAGACAACTTCCCCAGGTCCCTTCCAACCTAAATTATTCTATGAACCTATAACATTTCCTACACACACAAAAAAAAAAAAAAAAAGAAGAAAATATATTAAACATACTGAAAGGATACTACAGTGATGATATCTGTATGAGTACTTTACTTAAGAGGGATATTCTAGAAGAGGAGTTCTTAGAGTGAAATTCAGGTGCATTCAGGATTACAAATAATTGTTCCAACTCTGATGAGCCCAATAATAAGGGTCACTTACTCTTTTTAAAAAATGTTTACTAGTTAGTCATTTTCAGAGCTCCTTGAAGAACAACACATTTACAGATGTGGTGGATTGACCCTGGCTGGATGACGGGTGCCCACCAAAGCCGCTCCATCACTCCTCCTCCTCAGCTGAACAGGGGGAAGAAAACATAATGAAGGGCTCATGGGTCAAATTAAGGACAGGAAGATCACTCAGAATTTACTATCACAGGCAAAACAGACTCGACTAGGGGAAATTAGCTTAATTTATTAACAATCAAATCAGGGTAGGATAAGGAGAAATAAAACCAAACCTTAAAAATACCTTCCCCTCACCCCTCCATTCTTTCTAGACTCAACTTTACTCTTGATTTCCTCTACCTCTTCCCCACCAGCAACGCAGGGGGAGGAGGAATGGGGATTGCAGTCAGTTCATCACATGTTGTCTCTGCTGCTCCTTCCTCCTCAGGGGGAGGGCTCCTCACACTCTTTCCCTGCTCCAGCGTGGGGTTGCTCCCACAGGACAGAGCTCTCCATGAACTTCTCCAATGTGAGTCCTTCCCATGAGCTGCAGTTCCTCACAAATTGTTCCAGCGTGGGTCCCTTCCATGGGGTGCAGCCCTTCAGGAACAGGCTGCTCCGGTGTGGGTCTCCCACGGGGTCACAAGTCCTGCCAGCAAACCTGCTCCAGTGTGGGCTTCTCTCTCCATGGGGCCACAGGTCCTGCCAGGAGCCTGTTCCAGTGTGGGATCTCCACGGGGTCACAGCCTGCTTTGGGCACATTCATCTGCTCCAGTGTGGGGCCCTCCATGGGCTGCAGGTGGATATCTGCTCCACCGTTAACCACCATGGGCTGCAGGGGGACAGTCTTCCTAACCATGGTCTTGACCATGGGCTGCAGGGGAATCTCTGCTGTGGCGCTTGGAGCACCTCCTCCCCCTCCTTCTTCACTGACCTTGGTGTCCGCAGGGTTGTTCCTCTCACATATTCTCACTAACTCCTCTGGCTGCTTTTCCACTGCAGGTGTTTGGTTTTGTGGTTTTTTTTTCCACTTCTTAAATACGTTATCCCAGAGGCACTACCACCATCGCTGATGGGCTTGGACCTGGCCAGTGGTGGGACTGTCTTGGAGCCATCTGGCATTGACTCTATCAGACATAAGGAAAGCTTTTAGCAGCCCCTCACAGAAGCCAGCCCTGTAGCCCCTCAGCTACCAAAACCTTGCCACACAAACCTGATGCAACAGATATAGCTTTAAATGCCTTAAATATGTGATAAAATCCTAACACTGTTAAAATAAGGGAGAAAATACGTACATGTGTTCACTGGTTTCAAGAAACTTCTGTGTGTGATTTGTGGCATAGAATCTGTACGTAGTCCTTGAACATAAATTGTAATTTTTTTATGTACTTACTAGGATAAATAGTATGAAGATGATTAATGAGCATTTTCCTGCTTTCATCTGGGATAGAGTTTATTTTTTTTGTAGTAGCTAGTATGGGGCTGTGTTTTGGATTTGTGCTAAAGAAAGTAGTGATAATGCGGAGATGTTTTAGTCGTTGCTAAGTCGTGCTTACACTAGTCAAGGAATTTTTCAGCTCCCTGTGCTCTGCCAGGTGAACAAGGAGCTGTGAGGGGACACAGATGGGACAGCTGACCCCAACTGACCAAAGGGATATTCCACACCATATGGCGTCATGCTCACTGTATAAGAAGTGAATGAATTCCTTGTTTTGTTTTGCTCGCATGCATGGCTTTTGCTTTATGTGTTAAGCTGTCTTTATCTCAGCCCTTGAGTTTTCTCTTTTACCCTTCTGATTTTCTCCTCCATCCCACTGGGGGGAGTGAGCAGGAGGCTGGGTGCTGCTTAGTTGCTGGCTGGGATTAAACCACAACAAGCATTAAAAAAAATCCATTTGGACTTCAACAAAGCGAAACTCACCTAATGTCATATTTTATGAACTTATAAAGGGAGATATTGCTCTTGAGTAACAAAGTGATTCTTCCACCATGTCAAGGCAAGTATCTTAGTGGTATTTCAGGCATGCTCAGAAATGCAGCTCTGGAATGTCTCAGTTTTGTTGCTGTATAAAGTGCAGGGGCAGAGCATTGCTTATTATACAGCTCCCAAGTAGGAATGGGAAAAAAACCAGTCTTTTTCTTTGTACTGAGGCTTTGATTTCTGTAAAGCCTTTAAGATCAGATTTTTTCTTTTCTGAACAGCCAAAAGGTATTTCTAATCCTCACCACATTTTATATGAATGCTCATAAATATATGGATGTATGGTCAAATGCATTCAAATTACCGCAGTCTATCGGGTGGTTGGCAATAGCTGACTACGTGCATGCTCTTAAACCAATCCAGTGGTGAAAGGAATTGTATTGTTTTTTAATTCTGTACATTTAACTTTGACCCTAGAGCAGACTAGGATTTTTCATATTTTCAGCTACCACAACCTCTGTTAACAGGCAGTAAGTCATTATTTTGTAGTATCTCAAAATTTTTCTGTCATATTCTCATACCCTGACTACACAATAAGAAACCGATCTAGAAGTTCTGTTTTACTTGACACCTGTCCTGTCAATTTCAGGGCTGAAAGTCTACTGAGAAGCTCTGGGTTTATGTATATATCATAATTTAAAGGAAAAAGTAAAAAGATAGTATCTAATCATTCCAGTTTTCTTGCCATCACAGTAAATTATCTGTGACACACTCTACTTTCTAGAAGAATCACTCAGGTAATTCTATATGGCAAAAGGAAAAATTATCTGGACAAAGCTTAGTAAACTTTTTGTGTTATATTCAAGGTAAAGACCTTAAGCATTCAAATGAACTAGCCAAAGATCTGCAGCGTAAAACTTCTTACATTTGCTGAATCCAGAAAAATGGTCACCAGCATTTTAGCCTTTGAACTGAACATATGGTTGCAAGGTTCGAGGACACTATCTGTGCTCTGATTTACCTTATAGCAGATATATTTTTCCTGCTAAAGGTTCCTTACAGTCTTATGTAACCCCATACCCAAACATATGTTCTCATTATGCAGTAGTTTGTTTCCTACATAATTTCCCTTCTTTAAGAGAATAACACCTCTCTTACCTGAGTGAGATTTTTCATTAAAATAATGAGCCATGTAACACCTTGAATGGTGCAATTAACGAAAGATCACAGAACACTTTATAAATTAGAATTTCAACACCCTACAAGCAAGAGTTTTAAAATACCATTATTCCCATTTTCCCAGAGGTTTGAATTGAAACCAACTAGAGTTCACTCAAGTTCCTACTTGAAAAAACTCTGCATAAACAATTCCCTGATGAGGCTCCAGTAGTGGGTGACACTCTTCACTGACTAGTTCTGAGGTGTCTTAATCTAGAAAGAAGTTTTATCTACTACCCAAGTAAAGTAACACCTATGCCAGGCATCTGTAATAGGTAATCTGGATCTTCCACTGGGGCCCCTCCTTCAGCTGTTGCCCGCAGACCACGAGTGACACTGATGAGCAAGCATTAAACCTGCAAGAGCTGCAGTGGGTGACATCCCAATCTCCTCTTGAGGAAAGGGCCCTTCCCTGGGGTGTGTGCTGCAGAGCCATGATCGAACCCATGAATTTTGTTTGACTTTAGGTGGCAAAAGAATACAGATTAAAAAAAACTCTTTTGTATCTCTTCACTTGAGGTACTTGACAACAAGCCTCATTTATCTCATACATATTTATTAATTTTAAGAGCTTTTTGGAAGTCATTTGACATTTCATTTAACATACTTGTATTATTAGCCTTGAATGATTATTTGCAGCCTTAAAAATCACTGCTAATTGTTACAGGGGCATAGTTAGGATTATATCAAAGTCATTCCACATATGAAGTCAGAATCTATGTGAACGTGAAGAATATGTGAATACATGCATAAACATGTGTATGCTTGTAAAGTATGTAGGCACACATGTATACTTTTATTATCTCTCTTGCAGTCTTGAGTTATTTGATCTTAAACAACATTCTGGAACTCTGCATCCCATAAAAATAACCATGTGAATTTGCATGGTCATTATCAAGGGACTTTGAGTTCTGGGACAGGAGATATCTACAGAAAAGCTGACTCAATCTGACCTAGCCTTTTGCAACCTCTTTATAATCAGTGGAGATAAACCAGCATTTTTAAGGGGAAAAAAATCTTCTTCTACCTTCTCTAGTTGCATTCTTTAGATGAATCTTGCATTAAATCTGTTTGCTCCCTTGGACAAGTGTCCTTTTACTTTAAGAAACTCTACACAACTAGTCAAGAAAACGATGTCTATTTTGTGAGTAAGATGAAGTCCTGTCCTGGATTTTAATACAAGCCTATTTTCCAGTCCTGCTGAGAAATCTATAAAGACGGAGAACTTTCAGGATTGAAACCACACTGACAATAGTGACGGATCCCAGAGTAGAGTTAGTAGAAAAATTGTTGGTATCATTCTTCTTGTAAAATAAGAAACCTTCATATCAGAATGTGCATCTTTCTATGAATAGTCCCTATGAAAGTTACTAGTCAAAACAAGAGAAAGAGGAATTGAGCTAAACAAAATATAAATTGATAGAAAAGGAGACGGGAAAAGGAAGAATGAAATGAGTTTAAAAAAAAGTAAGTAAACAAATGTCAATGTTCCCAAAAGCAGAATGTCTGGATTTGAGTTCTGAGAAAAACACAAAGATTGTTGGTTTTTTATGTATTTATAATGTCATCCTAAAGGACTGTAAAATGTTTGAGCCTCCTAATGGTGGTGATGATGATGATAATAATAATAATAATAACGATAGTAATAATATTTTGTTCAAATGTAGGATGTTTTCCTTTAAAGCCTCTCTCATTTTTTAAGCAAAACACTTTGAGTATTTTTAAACAAAACATTTATTTTGTAACTCTTCTAATTTTAAACAATAAAATGAGTGAAATACAAGAAAATAGAAACATTCTGTGTCAGCTACAAAATAAAAACTAAAAAGCATGCACATTTGGAAGGCCGTCCTCTAATATCATTATCCACTCAGCTACTTTCAACAGCACATAACAACAACAAAAAAGAACCAGTTTTGTATTAATGTCACCATCCTGTCTTTTTGCAGATAGTTAGCGCTATCCAAAAGAGATGTATGTGCCTGAAAGATTAGTCCTGCTTTTATATGTATAATGTATCAACATCATTGCACAGCTCCAAGCGTAGTTAATTTTTATTTAAAATGAAGAAGCATACTGAAGACTGTGTGCTGGAAACGTTGTAAGGAACCACTTGTGTATATTACCCACTTTCAACTTCTGTGATTTATGTGACGGAAATCATAAGCATGCTGTGAAAAGTGAAGCCCAAGACTTGAAACATATGACACCGAATACTATAAAGGACTTTGGAATCCAAGTTACTCTAAGAAATTATTTTATTTTACTGTTATGAAGGTGAAAGCAAAATAGCTTTCTTTAAGTTATGCTTTGATTTATTATAACTTCCTTACTTAAATTTCCGTGTTCTGATGTCAAGATTATAATGGTAACTTTAAGAGTAACCTTAGCACAAAATTATTTTTTGATGACTGGGAAATTCTTTTTTAAACAAGTTTTGATTATGGAATGTATCCATAATCACAATACTTGTCCACACATGACTAATCTCCAAAAAGCCACATATTTAAAAAGGGTATATAATTAAAACTAAGTATTATCCTTGGCCATTAGAAAATGCTCTTCTTATCAGAGCTTTAGAATGCTGGCTGAAGTATTACATGAGTCTGTTGGGACTATGGTTAATGTATTAACATCTCTGGTTAAGTCTATAGTAACCAATGGTAAATGTTATATATCATTTTTAATTTGTACATTCCTAAGGGATGAAAGCTTTATAGTGCATCCAGCTGTGAACCAAAGCCCCTCCGTGTTGCATTGCTAGTATTAACTGCACTTTACAAAATGTCAGAATTAATTGTGAAGTGTGTTTTATGATTTTTAAAAAATATTTTTGTCATTTTAGTAGTTTGGCTATAACTTAAGTATGTTGTATTGCAAATAAAGATCATAGAATCATAGGATCATAGAATGGTTTGGGTGGGAAGGAAACCTTCAGAGATCATCTAGTTCAATGCCCATGGGCAGGGACATCTTTCACTAGATCGTGTTGCTCAAAGCCCTGTCCAACCTGACCGAATGCTCCCATGGGTGGGGCATCCACAGCTTCTCTGGGCAACCTGCTCCTGTGGCTGACCACCCTCATTGTAAAAAATGTCTTCCTTATGTTAGATCTAAATCTACCCTCTTTCAGTTTAAAACCATTGTCCCTTGTCCTGCTACTGCAGACCCTGGTAAAAAGTCTCTCCGTCTTCCCTGAAAGCCACCTTTACCTGTTGACAGGCTGCAACAAAGCGTCCACCGAGCCTTCTCTTCTGCAGGCTGAACTACCCCAACTCTCTCAGCCTTTCTTCACAGGAGACATGTTCCAGACCTTTGATCATTTTCATGGCCCTCCCCTTGGCCTGCTTTAAAAGGTCCATGTCTTTCCTGAGCCGGTGATCTCAGAGCTGGATGCAGTACTCCAGGAGGGCTCTCACAAGAGCAGAGTAGAGGAAGAGAATCGCCTCCCTCAACCTGCTGGTCACATTTCTTGTCATGCAGCCCAGGGTACGATTTGCTTTCTGGGATGCAAGTGCTCCAGAGCCGTCTCATATCTAACTTTTCATCCACTAATAGGCCCAAGCAGGGCTGTTCTCAATCCATTCATCCCCCAGTCTGTGCTGATACTGGTGATTGTCCTGACCCAGGTACAGGACTTTGCACTTGGGCTTGTTGAACTTCAAAAGGATGAACTTCATGATGATGAACTTCCCCATCCCTATAAGGAAAAGCCAAGGAAAATAACATACCAGAGCCAGCCTGTGTTCTGCAGCCTCATGACGTGCATTTGCATGGTGAATTTATTCCCCATATCAGGCTTTCACCTTCTGAAAAATAGGGCAACTATGCTCAAAAGACAACCTTGGGTGATAAAAATCATTGGCTTAGAGGAGGGACTACAGAGCAGAAATTCTGAGATTTGCCTTCCTAACTTGCTTTGGGACCCAGCTACATAGACAATGAAGGGATAAGATCCGTATGTTGCTGTAACTCTTTCCTTGAGAACAGTTCCAGGGTCTCATTCTCTGGCAACTTGAGGTATAAGAAATTAGGTTCATGTGGTCTAGCATATGAAGCCATGGTAAAGATGTGGCTCTTCAGGTCTGGGAGACTGACCACACCAAGCTACCTAATTATTTTCTTGCATCTGAAATTTAGGGTGTTTCTGCAGACACGGATCGCTAAAAATGTAGATGTTTATGGAGACTTTCTGGTGAAAACAGAGATACAGAAGAAGGAATTAATCTTGGTGCTCACGTCCTTTTAATGAACCAAGACTGAAGTTGATGATGATGCCAATTTAAGACCATGAAGAAATAATCCACCTTTACACATGTCCTGAAATCCATAGTAGACATGAAAAATTGAGCATACGGGGGGGGGGGAGGAGGGGGGCAGAAGCAGAATATGGCACCACAGAAATTAAGCGGATGGAGAAGACCCACAAATATTTACCAGACTACGTCATACACCAGAAGAAAGGAACAGGGGAAGTTAATCCCCCAGTTTTTGAAGCCCAAAGTCTTCTGCAGGATGTGTTTGTAGTGGGCAGGCTTTAGCAAACACGAGGTTTTAGACTCATTATGGGGGACAGTGAATTAAAGTCCAAGACTCGTATCAGGCAGGAAATCAGATTAGCTGAACCTTTCTGAGCTCAAAAATATTTGAAACCTGTTCAGTGTTGACCATCTATCAGATGAACTGAATAGGCAGGCATCCTATAGAAGATCAATAACGTTTAAGGTAACGGGAAGATGTATGGAAGTTGAATTAAATTTGCTTAGCTAAACATGCATCTGACATTTCAGCATATATATCACCAAATGTAACAAGATTGTTTCACTGTAAGGCTTTTTATTATTATTTAATATTAGAGACAATATAATCTCAGCTGGTATAACAGCACAGCCCCTCAAAAATCAGCAGAGCTATACTGATTTATAGCAACTGACGATCTCATCCTGTATTTTTACATTAATAAGCTTAGAAAAGCTATTTCATCACAAATAGGAAAGCTAATTGTCTGACCTTTCAACCTCACGCCTTTTTATAGCTGTCTTGGGAATTTACGGAGAAGTGTTATGAGAAACAACCCGTCTCAGGACAGGGTTAGCTGAACCTCTGCATCACTCAGGTTTCTCTGAGCACAACTGTGCTATCCAATGGGGCATGATGTCGGAGCAGCTGAGGTACCTTAGTTCCTGAAGCTGTTGTATTTCATATTACAGCCACAAGACAGCTCCAGAGCTGAACTTTAGTATCTGGTGTGCAGGTGGGATCTGGGGCTTCAGAGGGAACCATCTTTGGCCTTTCTTGTCACAGCATGGAAAATGCAATCCTTACACAGGGTTATGCTCTTTTTAAATGCTTTTCACTTTGAGGCTGGACAGAATGGGTTTCAAGCACCTATGTTTTATTCCATTCAGAAACTTCAGCTGGTAGGTTTGACCAACTTTTTCCCTAAAACAAAACAGTTCTATTTAGCACTTGGTAACATACGTTAGAAAACACATATTTTAAAACAATGACGCATACTACATATTCTACCTCTCCATCCATCTTGTAGTTATTTGCAGTTAATCTTATATTTCATTACAAGTCAAATGAGATAAGTTTTCCTCTTAAGTTACTGGGACAGAACTAAATCGATCTGCATCCCTTAGCCAGCCCAGATCCTGCTGTGTCTTTGGGTCTTTCAGTCTTGTTCCCTTTTGTTCATGCTACCTTGAGTGCTCCCCATGAGAGTGGGCTGGAGCCATTAAGACTGTTATCTCTAGTATTGCCTCTTAATGACCCTTAAGTGTAAGCTGTTAGGCACCAATTAGAAAGGCCTCCTCCCTCTTTCTCTAAGTGGGTAGGCTCTATTAACTTGACAAATCCTCAAGGTGAAATATCTATTGGGTACAGATTAAAGTTGTCTAGGAGTTTTTTCTTCCCAGAAGAAGCTGATTCAGCAAGGCCAAAATGCTTATTAGGAATATATTGCTTTCGAAAAACACCCAGTGAAATTCAGCCAGAGCTTAATGAAACTGCTTGCTTTTCTGCTGATGCATTCAGTGGGGAAACCTGACTTCCTTTACCATATGCAGGGATACGGGAATCACACCATAAGTACTGCCAGAAAATCTCAGTGCTTTGCTGACGTGAAGCTGAGAAATTGGAAGTTTTAGATCATCTTTTTTAGTCTGTTTGAGGAGTGCTGTACTGTGTATTGATAAATTCAGTGATTTCAGACCTTCCACGTACCCTATCTATATATCCATCTATCTGTTGCTCAGTTATGCCCTGGCCTCTCAGGTTCCCCTCTTGTAAGTCACACAGAAAGTACAAAAATACCAGGACCCATGGATGACCTGAGGACCTGACTTGTCAGGTTCAAGACTATTTATTTTAAATAATTTCTTGTTTATTGTAAGTATCTTATTAAAACCGCATTGAAGCAATTCTGCTTTTTCTTTCACAAAAAAGCACTTGAGTCTCTCTCCTCTCCAAATAATGGAATTTTCTGTGATCAGGAATTGCAGCTTTTTACTTAATTTCTAATATTACAGTGCTGACAGTAGGAGACTTGGAACCAGCCTCACTAATTATCAAAAGACACTCCTTCCTTTATTATACATCTCAGACAAGAGCTTATGAAAAATAATTTTGTAACACTGTTGTAGAGTATTATCTGCTTTGTGCCCATGGCACAAGGGTAGAGGAAAATTTTATATCCATCATGAAAGTTGCATCAGTTTGCATCAAATATGGATCTTTTTATGCAAATAGGATTCCCCACTGCTTCTATTACAACTTGCTGCTAGAAACCAGTACCTGCAAATTCTCTTTTCTTCAGTGTGTTGGGGATTTCATTTCTATTGATGACAAATGCTATTACACAGTAAGGGATTAAAGGAATTGATTTAGAACAAAAAAATATGAGAAGGATTATATATGCAAATGGAGGAAGGAAGGCCAAAAGAGTAGTTTAAAATGCAAGAAATGATGGAATAAAAAGCAGAAATAAGAGAGTACGTACAATAAATAGATAGCATTTTTGATAGTGAGAATTAGACTGTATGACAGTCATCATGCAAAGGTGAATATACTCAGTGCTAGAATAGTCTTTGGCACAACTGGAACATTTTGGAGTATTAACATTGGAAGAGTGTGGAGTTTAGATTTATACCAGGGTGTGAGTTTTGCCTTTTCCTTACTGGATGTCTCTGATTGTTCACCTTCTCCATCACAGTAAAGCCAAAGAAAATAACTGGGGTCGGCTATGCTATTTTACCAATACATATGCTTTCGGTTGACTCCAGGATGAGTCCTGGGACACCTAATTTTGATCAGTATAGGATTTTCTTTGCCACTCTTTTAAGTGCATAGCTGCAGGAAATGAGTCATCTTTAATGAGAAGATGCATGATTGTTCCTGTGTATTGCTTTTCTGGAACTACAAGAGCAGGACAGTGTGTTAATTATCCAAGCACTCAATCAGCTGTCCAGAGAGACAGAGAATAAATGTTTTGTTTCCTGTGAAAGCCTTTTGCAAAAGAGAATCTCGCTGACAAATCTTTGCTTTCTATGCAGCTTTGAAGCAGAGCCGCAGGAATGATGAAGAAAAATTATGAAGGAATCTGCATCTACCATAAACGGCATGACTTTCCCGATGCTGCTGCTAGTAGCATATAAAGGACAGACATTTTTGCTTATTAGATTGTCTCCCTCTATCCCTTTTTAGGTTTTAAATAAATAGTTTTCCTAAAAACTATAAATACGAAAGGCAAGGCAAGGATTCAAGAAACTCTCTGCACAAAGGGCCTTTTTTTCCCTCCTACAGCTGAATTCAATCAAGAGAATGCTTACTTCCGTGTACTTGGAAGCTAAGTTTGTAAATTTGTCCTACAAACGTGTGACACAAGACTTTTTTTTTTTCCTCCTTTGTTCAGGATCACTGTAGGAAGAAAAATGAAAGGAGATGACATCTTTTTTATGCATATGGTGACACTTATTCTTACCATGTGCAACACTTCACACTGAAGCATACGGCAGTCACTGATTCAGCCTAAAAACCTATAAAGGCAATATAAAGACTCAGAAAAAAAAAATCCACACAACAAAACAAACTAAAAAATACCCCAAACCAAAAAACAGTGATAAGAGCTATAGCCACTTTTTTATCACTCTGTCAGTTGTGGGGCCACTCACAACAGCATAGTCCAAACTACACTGCACCCGTTTGTGTGAAAATACCTATCAGTAATTGCTGAAGAGCTTATACAGGCTAGTTCTGCAGTAGGATGAAATCCATGATGCAACTGGGAAAACAGAAGTTCTGCATGCAGAGTAGATTCATCCTCCCCACTGGAATCTTTTAGAGGATATTTTAATATTCCATTTGTGGTTTTGCACTAAATATGTACAGGTAACAAAATATATGTCAGGGAAATATTTCCCTCATTTTGAAAAAAATAAAAAAGAAAAGGAGAGCTTCTCTTGCTGGGCTAAAGCTGAAGCAAGAAGAAAGTACAACTCAGTAGTGTTTATTCTTTGGGTATGCTTATAAAGTCTTGCCTTCAGTACTCTGATTGCAAATAGGCTAGTTCTGAGCTTTACTCAACAGGGTCACTTCCATGGGCTGCTACTGGATGGAAGTCTCACTTAGGATGACCAACCAGTGTTCAGAGAAAGAAAATCAAGTCTTGCAGTTCATATGCACACTGAACATGTTAAATAAATAATTTGCCATAAAAACTACTGCAAATATTACTATCTGCAGAGAATTTTGAGGTATTCGGTGATTATTAAAGAAACCCCTGTTACCCCGAACCCTTGCAGGGTGCCACATTAGTGGAGAAGAAAACTTTTTTAAAAATAGTATTATCCTTCTTTCCCCCAAACTCAGTAGCATTTTTTAATTTGGGAATATGTTTTTCTCTGTCTACTACCTTTCTGTGCTCCATGTTCCATCAAAAGCAAGACAGGAGTTGTTCAGTTCTTCCAAGAAGAGTGGTCATATATCTTCTTTATAGATGTACACTATTAGGTAATAAAAATCAATTCAAATGTTTCCAAAGTAATCAAATAGCCATTGGTTGAATTTTCACCTGACAGCAGAAAAGTATAATGTATTGCAGGGTATAACACAAATTGCTGTGTTTTATAATAGGAATACATGGTTGTTTTTCACTGAAACTAACTCCTTTCAGAGATAATCACCTTGTTTAGTTACTAATGATCATTCCAGATACAAAGCTGTGTCTGCTCAAAACATAGGATTTCCACAAGGAAAAATGTACTGTTAATTTCAGAAGGAAATTTTATATCTTTCTCTATATTTAGAAATCATTAAGCAAATGATTTGTCAAATTGCATGTAATAGATTTACTTTTATTGATGTTGATCTTTCACAATATTGGGAGAGAGAAGTAATAAAGATAAAACCTGTGAAAGATGCCAAGTGGAGAACATTTATTTTTCCTAATTAAACAAGCTTTGTAAGTAAACAGTCCTAAACTTTATCGCGACCTCTTCTTAGTCAAGATGAATACACTTATAAGAACTGCCATAATAATCTTATTTAATACTCTCTCTGGGCTTGTTACATAAAACTTTAATGAATAATTTGTCAACACTAGACATAAATCTCTCTGCTGATGCATATCTTAATCTTTTTCATAATTTGCAGGTCAAAGACTATTATGTTTAATGCAAAAAAAAAAGTATCTGAGCAATATTAAAGATACAGTATTGAGACAGGTTTACTGCACACAGATACATCCATTCACACTGGCTGTTTCTCATTATTAGCAAAGATATATATATTTGCAACAGTAGATTCAAATTGCACCTTTTCTTTCATTACCCAGCTGCATGATAAGATTTCCTGGGCTCCATTTATTTTATTGCAGCTTCTTGTTATGCAAAGAAAGCATCTACTTAAAAAAGAATCTACATATCAGATTGTATAGAGACTTCATACTGGGAGAGAGATTATTAAAATGTGATTTATGTTTCTGAATCTGAAGTAAATCACCTGATTGTGAAATAGTTTCTAAAAGAAGATAATTTCTCTTGCTTGTTTTTAGCATATTGTAATTTAAATTAAAGGTAAGTTTTCCTGCATTTTGTGACTTTGCAGGGTCATTCACAAGTTTCCTTTTAATCTCAATGTTCCTGTAATAATTTTGTTTATTTCTTGTTCAATGTTCCTGTTTAATCTTTTTTTTTTTTTTTGTCTTTAAATAGACTGAAATTAACAGTGTCCCCAGCATTTTAGGTTATTTTACTGATGCTTTTGCACCAATTAATTTTTCTCAGAAAAGTTTTCAATTAAACCCCTGGTGATAGGAGGTGGAATTCTTCAACACTAATCTGGAAATTCCACCTCCCAATCACTGGGGGGTTAATTGAAGGCTTTTCTGTGGAAAAAATTGATTGGTGTATAACCAATCAGCAAAATATTATGAGACTATAAGGAATACTGTTAACCTTGGACTATCTAAGAAGAACACTGCTTTATTTTAGAGAGAGGAGAAAAAGAATCACAAAAAAACACATATGAAATGGGTTGTCAGACTGAAGGAAGAATTCATTAGCAAGCTCCAAGACAAATTGTCACTGCCTTTTAACACAACACCTTCCTGAAATGGCTCTCTAATTTCAGCAAGGCGTGGTGTGTCCTGTGTTCCTGCAGGATAAGCTATGTTAAAAGGACAGTGCTTTCCTCCAGGTCCTGACATAGTGTTAATTGGCAAATTGGCATCTTCGCCTTTGATCTATAGATCTACGGTGGTTAAAAGAAGTGAAGGTTCTGTTCTCGAAACAGCAGTTTTCAAATAATTAAGAAGTCCCCGCCAGTAACCGCATTTGGCTCAGACTATGGACAATGTCACAGCTCTGAAGAAACTTTGATAGGTTTATTGGGTAGTACGCACAATACAATAAAATCACAGGAACTGGGAAAGACGCAGGTTTTGTATTGAATAAAAAAGGATCCTTCAAAAGCCAGGAGCTGGAACTCCAGTATTATCAAAATACATTCTATTAGATGTAAAATAACATTTATTCCCCAATCAATAGTCTCCTTGTAAATCACATCCCGGTGTGAATTAACTTAATAGATTACATTACAAACTCTTGATATGTGTCTATCATTCTTTGCAGATCTGCTGCTTTAGCTTAATGCATTGATCAACTAACAGAATACGGATTCAAAAAGAAGAAATAATTACTGAACCATCGATCTTCTTGTAGTTTGATAGCTAACTAGAAGAAGATTTGCTTATTCTGATCCACTAGGCACAGTCTCTAATAAGTCTTTTATTTGGTTTTCAGCCATTTCTGAAAAAGCATTTGGCAGGAGTGAGGGAGCTGTCCTATTTTCTGCAAGTTTTATGAGTGTTTTGCAGCTATTAAAACTATAAGCAGTCTAGGACTCTTCACCCTCAGCTAAATGAATTAACAATGTATTGGAGATATACTTCTTGCTCGCTCTGTGGCCCCCACAATTTGCATTCTTGTCTGCACAGTGGGGCCAGTTAATGGGAGAAATGGAAATACATTCTCCTATAATACTCCACAGCCAGGTGGCTAATGTGTTTATTCATCATGTAGATTCAAAACATTCCAGGATGAGAACCTAATCTAAACTGCTGTTCAAAAGGAAAAAGCTACTGTTACCGCATCCTCCTTACAAGGAAGCTCTGACCTGCTGTCCACTTCACTTCCATTTTCTGGTTTTATGGGAGCACCCAACTCAGACCTCCCAAAGGCAACAGGCAGAGTTTCTGGTATCCTTCGATCCTGTACCCTTTACATTTCTTAATGCCCTGTATTTCCTACTGTTCAGCATGGTGAGTGTTGCTAACCTCAGTAGAGACACCAGATAACCCCCTGCCTATGTATAGAGAGACCTGAAGGAACGTGCATCAGCCTGATGAGTTCCTCTCCTGGAGCTGAGTACTTAAGGATGGGAGCACTGATTACCACTTCATCCAGCAATTTTCTTATCAGCTGAATGGGAAAAATCAATATTTTTCATACGGTATTCCTGTTAACTCATATTGCCAAAATCTTTTTCACTACGGGGGATTACTTCATTACCAAATCGCTCTGAGAAGCACTTCCTACATACATTGTGCAATTCATGTTACGGGAACAACCAGACTTGATGCTAAGGCTGGGAGGTTTTGTAGAAGCTGAGCTGCTGTCAAATGTGGAGTTCAAAAAACATCTGGAAAGCTACAAATACAAAACCTGTTTTTTGTTAAGGCATGAAAACACTATTAAAGAGTTTTTCTGCCTTACCTTTGTAAACAGCTGCATGTGTCTTTTGACCATTCACTTGTACTTAGAAAAATCCTGGAAGAAGACAACCTCATAATCTCACAGAAAGAAAGACTGGAATTTATAATACCTCTGAAGTCTAAGCAGATAATTGATGATTCACTAAATATATTTCAGTAACAATAATTAGAATATTATTCCATAAAATTTATGAGGAAACCATTATTTATTAGTATCCCAAAATCAATAGAAGTGATCATATTTCTTAAAATGCTTCAAAAGTTGTCCAGGATGTACAGTTCATTAAATGGTCTTCTCAGTACAGTCACTGATATATATACGCTATAGTGTATATTCAACTAATATTTAGCCATCTATCTCCCATTATCATTCAATGAGAACAGGACATCAAACTCTTTTTCCTCCTAAGGAATCCCAGAACCTAATACTTCAAAGAAGAAATGAAAACATGTAAAGACATTTGTCAAAATGATAGTTTTGACATGATAAAAGAAATTCACACCGTGGCTCTGAAAAGATGCATCAAAACATCTGAAATGTTGAAAAAAATACACTGTCATTTCAGATGTACGCTGAAGTGGACATAATAGATCTGATTCTTTCATTTACTTGGATTGCTTTGTACACTCATGTTAAATTTATGGTTCAAGCTAAAAGCATCATAAATAAAGTTATTTCTAATCAATCAAGTTCAGTCACAGTTTTTTCCCCTTTGATATCCAGATGTCTCTTCTCCCAAGTAACTAGCGATAGGACAAGAGGAAACTGCCTCGAGTTGTGCAAGGGGAGGTTTAGATTGGATATTAGGAAAAATTTCTTCACCAAAAGGGTTGTCAAGCATTGAAACAGGCTGCCTGGGGAAGTGGTTGAGTCCCCATCCTTGGGCATATTCAAAAGACATAAATGTGGTGCTTAGGGACATGGTTTAGTGGTGGACTTAGCCATGCTAGATTAATGGTTGGACTCAATGATCCTAAAGGTCTCTTCCAACCTAAAAGATTCTATGATTCGAAATTTTTCTGATGGACCTCATAAAGATATCTGCAATAGTTGTCTGTCTGCAGCATTTGAAAAGGAAAAATAGTCTTATCACTAATCAGTGGATTTACTCAACCTATATTCACCATGAACAAATTAATTCCAGGTCTATTAGACAAATAAAAGGAGTAAGATTTAAATTTTTCAAAATATTTGCACATATATTTTATCTAAAATACATGACCAGCTAATCCTAATTCAGCCAATGTTGCCTGACCCTGGCCCTATTTTCCTACATACTTGGTGTAGATACTCACTATCCTGATAAATACACCTCGCAGCTGCCTACAGATCTTGTGTTATACTTGGAAGATCTTCTCTGCAGAAGTGTTTCAAATCTGGACCCTTTGTTCACAAAACTTAATAAGTTATCTCTGTGGTCTAGAGAGGGAAAGCTTGAGAGGTCACAGGTTTTAGCACTGCAGAGAGAGGGGGTAGTTCTGGAGTAAATTTACTCCTGTGTTTTTACCAAACATACATGTTTTGCACTGCTAAACTTAAGGTTTATTCCCAGATAACTGCAAGCTGTACACTTGAAAACACAATACTGCAATAAATCAAGCATAAGGCTAAGACTGAACAGAACACTGCCCCTTTTTACATGGTGTTAATTTAAATTGCACATTCCATACCACTTATTTGAACTCCAATTAATATTTAGTTCTCTTCCAGTTTGTTATTTTGATTTTCAGGCTACATTTATTTGAAATCATAAACTCAGAATAATTTAGACGGGAAAGGATGTCAGGGATTGTGTGATCTAACTTCCTGCTCAAAACAGGGCCAACTGCAAAGTTAGATCCAAATTCAAAGATAAATCAGGTCCCTCTGACCCTTGCTTAGCCACAGATGAATATTCCAGACCCTCCCTGGGCAATCTTTCCCTCTTTTGACTCCCTTAATTGTAAAAAAAAAAAAAAAAAAAAAAGGAAAAAAAATCTTCCTAATATCTAAGCAGAATTTTCCTTGCAGAAAACTGCCTATTGCTTCTCATCCTACCACAGTGCACCTAAAAAAGACTGGCTCTGTCTTCTCTGCAGCTTCCCACCATGTATTTAAGACAAAATTGTGATCTTCCTTATATGGTAGTATAATAGTCTGTATTTCTCATTCTTTTTCCACCTCTTCTTCCACCACCAAAAATTTATTTGAGTGATTGTAAAAGAACATTTTTTATGTATTTTTGCAATAAAGCTCCCAGATGTATGAAACCATGATGTATTGCTTGAATTAGGTATAATTTAAAAGTTAGCTATAATTGCTCAAATTCAAGCGCCTAAAGGCTCTATGATCAAGAAGCTGTTAGTTCTGTGAACAATGAAAGGTATTTCTATAATAAAGATACGGTTTTGCTTTGTTTTGTTTTGCTTTCAACTACCTCTATGCATTTATTCTTTCAGATGCAGAAATGACATATGCTGAAATACACCTGAAAGTGTCAGCTCATTGTGATTTTAATTCTAATAAAAATTGTGATCTCCAAAAAACAAACAGCGAGTGACTGTTAATGTGAGAGCAGTAACTACAATTAGATATTCTCAAATGTAAATTTCTTACGAATATTTTAGATTAATATATCTGGCTATGTTTTTTAAAAAGGTTGTATTTGAAATTCAAATCAAAGGTAAGTTAGCTGACTTCTCTGAATATCTCTAATAAACAATAGCAAATTTATTTTGTTATTGTCAAACAGAATTAAGCAGACACAGGCAATATGGTTATCTTGCATTTTCAGAAGTAAATGCAAAGTAACATATAGTGATGGCTTATTATTTTCTGGGAAATCAAAATTATTCCTCTAAATAAAAACATCTTGATTTCATCTTATTTTTGAGGTTGTCATTTTCGGTTACTAATGCTGTAACAGAGATATAATCTAACACCACTGACCATTTTGCAGAAAGCCTTTATTAAATGTTACTGCAAGATAACAGCTATTTTCTTTGACTTAAAATAGAACAAATCATACTTAATCCAAGCAATCTTTCAGCAAATCCACTTAAACAAAAATCTACCATCGCTTAGCCACTTCTACAGAAGCCATCCACAGGAACATGGTTTTTGGTTTTTTTGAATAAAAAAAAGGAAACCGCCTTGTGAAGCTTGCTATTGTTAACAGTCATCAGCCATTTTAGCTCTCAATCTGAGAGACACAACTAAAATGGACAAAGCTGTGGTCACAGTTCTCACTTAACTATGCGTTGTGATACCCAGCATTAATGAAAAACAGCCAGTCAGACTTCCAGGTCCATCAGTTAATGTCCTTGTAGATTTCTAATAATCCTGGTTCCTTGTTGCTCAGTGACAGCAAAATAAGTCAGGATCAATCCAATCAAATTATATTAATATATATATTCCTACATACCATAGTTCTATATGAATTAAAATTATGAGACTGCAATTGTAAAACTAAACACTAATAAGCTAAAAGTTAAAAAGGTAAACTGAAAGGCTTATAACAATATAAAATCTATGTGTCTGTAGCAAAACTACTTTTTGATCATTAAGTAACTGAAAGCAACAGAACAATGAAGACAACCTGCATAAATTATTAACCTCAACTATAGGATTTTATCACAGGAAATGAAATAAAGCTTTGGAGAAAGTTAATTATTTCAGTATTTTGATACTGGAAAGAACATTTTTTTCTATTCTCTGAACTGCAATATAATAATAATAAAAAAATAATTGGTTAAAATATTTCCATCTTACATTTCAGTTCTGATAGAAAGTACCAACAAACCCATCTCTAGCCTGCCCTTCCAAGAGCCCACAGGGCAGACATTAGTGGAGCAGCTTGATAGACAGCTTCTGATAGCAAGTCACAGCTGATGACCTCAGGTTTCTTTGGAGTCTAAGCACAGAGGTCATGTTAATGTGTATGGCCCAGATCCATAAAAGTATTTACTCATCTAATCCCCATTTGGAATTATAATTTTCTGTTGAAATCCATGGGTAATTAAGGACCCAAATGTGAGCCTCTGTGGCTCTCTGAGAGCATTCAGGTGGAGCAGCTCTGGTTCAGCAGCTCCCAGCACAGAAAAATTATCTCCCACGTCTTCCTTCCTGGTCTCTGGCTATTGTCTGACCCCTTAGTGAACTGACTCAGGTCATTACGCATCTAGAAAAATATGATTTTTTTTTTTTCTCTGGGCTTTGTGTGTGTGTGTGGTTTTGGTTGTTGTTTTGGGTTTTTTTTGCTATTTCTTTTACCAAAACATAACGCTTAATGAATGAACTTAGGGGTCTTTCTTTTACTGTTGTTCAGACTGGGAAGGCTTTCTTTCTGGCATCCTTTCCTTGTGAACCTGAAAGCTGTGCAAACACATAGATATGCATAAGATTACACTTTCACACTTTCTAATTAAGGAATAAAAGTGAAGTATGTGTCTCAGATCACAAAAAAAGCAAAAGGCTAGACTTTAAAAGGGAAATGAGGCACTTGTGATGACAGGGGGTTCACAAATCTCTGGATCTCAAAGCCTTTTTAACCAGAATTTCAAAGCCAGAGATGCTGCTGCACTGTCATCCTCATTTCACCCTTTCCAGGTGAAGGAAGAATGGTCAGGAAGTTGATACTGGTTACTAATACTGTGATCAGTCTTCTACCATGTCAGTCTTAACATGTTGCCTGTTGATGCTAGGACTAAGGGTAGCCTATCCCTACCATCCCTACCCTTGACTTATCTGGACTTCTGTCTTTACTTCTTCAGTTCCTCACACAAACTGGGGATTAAATTTACGGTGGGGGTATGCTACTTCTTTTCCCAGCGCTGAAGGCAGATTATCTCTAAGACACCTTGTCTCCAGGAACAGTCATGCCTAAGTGAGTAACTGAGGAAAATACTCACTTCAGATTTACCACAAGGGATGCACAGATGTACATATAAAATATAAATTGAGAAATATAATATAGGGAAAGCTGGCATGATTGGATAAGGCAAAACCTCTGTGATGACTTTCATGAAGTTAGGAATCAATCTGTGTCACACTCTGCATGTAGTCAGTGAAGACAGGTTCCTGCAGAGCAAGACTTTATTAGTCAAAATGACTCTCTGGAAGTATCCAAGCCACTACACTGAATTTTGCGAATTTAACCACTCATCAGGAGAAGTATTAATTTGACTAAAAACAAATGTTTATATTATAAACCTCTGTACATGAGATCCTTGTCAAAATTGGTATAACAGTGAAGAGACGGAAAGGGGTACTTTCAAGGTATGTTTCATCTCTTCTTACCATGGATATCTACAATAGGTTGATATATTCCTCTCCAGAGTATTATTTTCTTTGTAAAACAGAGTCTGAGATGATGAACTCAGATACAAATGTTAGGCAGGATGAATCCTACCATCTGTAGTAAACAGAACTATGTAGTATTTCGATATTTGGATTTTGAATGAGTTCACATAGCTCTGCTTAGAAAACAATGCTGATATACAAAGTGTATATTCCCATCAACACAACTTCCCATTCTTCTATATACTCCCCTGTAATTACACTGTAGAATAAGGGACAATGCTGGGGATAGAGATTTTGTTTCTCTAATAATTTATTAACATGGGATATCACTGAGGCCAAGAACACAGCAGGATCAAAAGGAAAAAAAATAGAACAGGATAAGCAGCTATATGGATAACAAGAACATCCGCAATTATATTAGATTAAACAAAAATTCATAAGGGATATAAACCTTCATGCTTCAGAGCATAAGCTAATCATTAACTGATGGGAATTAAGAAACTTCTGTTATGGAGAGGTTAATCCCTAATTGCTCACTACAGTATTTCTTGCAACATCATCTGAAGCAAATAGCACTGGCACTGGATACTAGACAAAACAGACAATTAGTCTGATGTTATATTGTAATGCCTATCTTGCTGTCTTGTGACTGTAATGTGCAAAATGCAAATCTGTGTTTAGCCTGATTTCCTAAAGAAATGAAGCTTACACAGGCATAGTATCTGCTATCTGCTATACCCGCCTAATAACTTTTGAATCCATTAGCCAGTTTCAGCATTTGTCATGGGAGTTGAGCCCCTGGAGGATAATAAAATTCCTACACATTCAGGAAAATCAGAACCTTGGCCAAGGAGAAAGGCCCAAATTAGTGTCTCACTGCCAGGACATCTTCAGGAAGAGCTCAGAATCAGTTTGGTTGGTTGGCCTGCTGTTGCTCAACCATCCTGGGAATGCTGGCTGGCTGGCCAGCCTGTACACCGCTCAGAAGCAGCTTGTTCATGCCAGCTCCTTCATTGCCAGGAGTTAGAGGAAACAGCAGCAATAGGACAGTGCAGATGGAAGAGGTGTAGGTTAAGGATGCAGATGCAAGCTGAAGGAACATCTGAAGGGCTAATAGGCATCTGGGCAATAAGGGCAATACAGTAAAATTCTGGTGAACAGATGAGTGGATATCAGACAGCAATGCACAGACGACCAGTGTTCTGTTCTTTTTTTTTTTTTTTTGTTCATAGAACAACTCATTTTAATGTTTGAGAAAAAATATGCTTGATTCATAAAGGTGACATAGGGGTGTTCTGAATGAGTCAGTACACTCTCAGCCTTCTCAGCATCTTCTCCTTTACCTTGCTTCCTTTTTAATGTATCAAAAAAGGGATATCCGTAGTGACTTTGTTACTTTTATGCATGACTAAATACTCTGCCCTGCCTTTTTCTTCTTCGCAAAAGGTATATGCCATGGATCCAGCTTCGAATTATGCTCAGCCTATCACAGACAAAAAGTTAATACACAAGAGTTGCTTTGTTTTCCTTCATTCTCAAAAATTATACAATTAAATATGGTCCTATTTCTGTAGTCAGAAAGGAAGATAGGAAAGGCAGTGTTAGTATGACCTCATTTAAAATAGCTTGAGGGCTCTCCTAACTGATAACATTTTTATGAGACCAGTGAAAAACCCTCTTTTTGCTCTGTTATTCATCCTGTGTATGTCCATCCCACAGGGCTGACGAGGCATTTATGGGAATCAGCTGTGCTGACTTTATACAAGTAAAGAATTTCCCTCTGCTGGGAGCACTCTCCACTTGCAGATGAAATGCATTCACTGTACTGCAGAGCAATGTAAAATGATTAGAGTTGAACCAAGACCTTAACTGACACTCGTTATTATGGTATGCCTACACTGTAAGATGTGTGATTGCAGCATGTATCAGCATATTCACACGGCCTTTAATTTAGGCAGGGAAGATACCATGACATGGAGCCTGAGGCTGATTTTTACAAGAATGTTAGAGACTCTTCATTCTCATACAGTTTTTATACTGTATGTGCATATGTGGATATATATGTATGTATGTATGTGTATGTCTCTCTCTATATATATATATGTAGAGGTATATATTTGCAAGTTTTTACATAGAGTAGACCAACAGTGGGAAATTAAATCAGATCCAGGCATAGGCAATGTATTCAGTTGTCCGTTCTGGTAAGTTACTGAAAAGGCTTCTGGCACAGTTTTGATCTGAGATCTATCACTCTTCCTACAATTCCTAAGCCTTGTACAGGAGTTAATGTAGGTCAAGAACTGTAGCTAACAGGCAGTGCAAACAGTGTGTCTGTCCCCCCCATCCCCAGTTTTGGAGGCTAAGAGAGTATGGACACAGTTAGGATATGGAATTGGCCTAAGGGTAGAAGAACAAGCTCCAATGCTGTTTTATTGGTATGGGTGAAATCAACGAATAGTGGATGGTCATGGTCCCCAAAATGACTAAACAATGACTATCCCCAACACACCTAAATGCTCAACGATCACCATCCTACCCACTGAACAATCAGACTCTTGGATACATGAAGCACTGGTGAAAATTTTATTGTTCTGTTTTCATCCATGTGCAATCAAAGGACTGTCTTACTAGTGTGCCCTGTTTGCCTTAGACCTTGGCTGCCAGATCACCATTCTCTGCGTTGCCTCTGTAGCAGGTGAATTCGTGTAAGATGCTTAAATAACACTTCCAAGAAACAACTCAAAGAGGGGCAGAGAAATTTAAGTGGATCATCATTGGATGCAGAAGTGAGTTTGCTGATCATTCTTCACAGTTTTCTGTAATACTTGTCCCTGTAACCAGGCTTTTACAGGGGAAAGTGGTGGAAAAAGGAAAGGTTTTGTAGAGTATATGGCTATACAGTGAAAGGACAGCTTTCAAAGTTGATTCTATTCAATAAATTTCATTAATTGCCTACTGCACAGACATGGTATACCAGGAAGAAAGAGGTAAGGAATTAATTAATTTGGCAATTAAAGAACATATTCCTATATATATCTTAAGTATGTGGTAAAGGGAATTCAGTACCATCCCTTCAAGAGCACTGAGAGGACCTTACTTATCCCTGAATAGCTAGGTTGGCAGTCTTCAGACAGGAGGAACAACACTCTTGCCAACTGTCCGTAACAAATTAAAAAAAAGAGACAAATTCAGCTTTAATAGAAACACTTGCACTGGGGAGAACAAATAGCCAAGGAACATATGTACAAATTTTAAAACATAAGGGCTTCTTACTCTCCTAGTAATTAATATAATACTGTGCTAGTTATTAATATCATACTATGAGTATATTTAAATTCTCTCTTTTTTCCTCCATAAACTGTGCATATAAGAGGATGTTGGAGACATAGTTAACACTTGCTGCTGTTGTACATTAGAAACGACACCTGGAAGACATGTATTAGTAATTTGATACATTAAATACCAGGAAGAGATAATAGAGCAGTAGATCCTGAAAAACAAAAACATTAAAGAACAAGTAATAGATCCTTCAAAGTACAAACCACCCACCCAAAAATCATAAGCAAGAAACGAGAAAACTACAGGAGATAACTTGACTTGAGCTTTTCCTTGCAAACTACACATCCAATTATTCTCTTTTAATGCAATGTTTTAGATGGCTACTGAAAACTGACTACTCCTTCTAGAGAATCCATGGACAACTGTGCTCTGTAGATGTATCTTACTCACCCTGTGCAAACATTCAACCCAAACTTAACAGAAGTAATAAAAAATGCCTCAATTCACCTGCGCATTAGATTACTTCATGATGTGAAGAAATTCCTGAGATGATTCTGAGGCAAGAATGATTAGATGAGAAAAATAGCAGGAAATTTCTATGTGGAGACTGAAGAAAATGTCACCCAATAAACTAAAGAGGAGGTGAATTAATAATAAAGAAAAATTAAAGCTTTTAGTCTGAAAAATATTATTTTAAAGAGAGGATTTAATTAAAAATAAATTGAAAATCATACTTGCTTTAGAGTTTTTAACAGCTTGAAATATAAAATTTTTAAAGAAATATAGATTTTTAGTTTAAATCAAAAATTTTAAATATTTGCATTGTGAAATCTACTGTCTGAAAATTTGGGGTTTAGTCTCCTTCATCTCCTACACGACACCCACCCCTGCTGGTGCAAAATAATGAACTTTCCACACAAAGTTTTCTGGTTTTACTTTCTGTTCAGTGAAATTTGCAAATCTTTCTTGAGACTAGTAAAAGTCTGGACTATCAGAGGAGAAAATAAGATTTTATAACTCTGACTTTTGGAGCGGTCACCTCTGACTGTTGGAAGCATTTCAGAATATAAGACAACCACTAAGTGAAAAAGTTTTGCACTGGCCAGGTTATAACATAATTGTCTGTAAGAGGATTTCTCATTCTCTTTATCTGACGTGTTTGATATTGGCTTTCTGTCAGAAATATATCGGACTACCTGGACAGTATTTGCTGTAGCATAGTAATTCCCATGGCCCTGTAGCATTCTTCAAAGTTCACATATTCCAGGTACACATGTGTTTCTTGTAAAAATATAAAAATGGACTTAAAGATGCCTAGCACTGTTTTCTAATAGTAGACCTGAACAATGCAACAACAGTGCTTCTGATCACTCTGTAGATTTTTGTGACGTTTTTGGGGGGCTGGCTGCATAAAGGGTTACCTAGGATGCTCACAGACAACAGGGTACAGGGTTTTAACTGCCGCAGTTCCTAGACCACATATCACAAACATTAATTTAGTGTTATGTCGACGCAACAGCATCTGTTTCTGTTGAAAAATATTTTTGTCTTCCATAACGCTGCTACTCCCACTTTGTCAAATACTGAGGGAAATAGTTTTTTCTCATCTAGAGTGCAGTAGAAATTATGAGGTTTTGGTGAAAAAAAAATATCTGGAAGAGTACTAACACTTAGTGCACTGAAAATATTCAGAACTACAATGCTAATATTTGCATCTCCAAATTCTGTACTTATAGGCTTAGAATATTCTCCAATATTTGCTTAAAACTGACTATTATCACATGCATTCTGCCTTTAAATTCTCTTTATAGAATATTCACAAAAGGCAAACACAGAGGAAGTAAAAATGCTACTGCGGAGAATTAAATTATTTTACTTGAGTGCATTACCCACAGAAATATTTTGCAAGTATTCATTCAATATTGGCACCCTTTGATATCTCACTAAATCAAATCATCTTTAAGCAGCACCTTTAAAACATCATCACTTTTTCTTTGCTGATTTACAATTGTAGTTCTCTTAGCTAGGTTGGGCCAGTGTTCAGTTGTTACTCGGGAGCAAACAAGATCCATTCTTGCATCATTCTTAATGAAAAGGTAAAAATGTTGCACAGATATTCTCAATATAAGGATCAGAAACCATGGCATGTGAGACAGAGTTGTCTTGACAGCTGGAATGGAAAATGTTAGTCATGGTTAAGTGGCAGTATGGGTACTGTCTTTTCCTTCCCTGAGAAACAGGTTTTGGGTATGGAAAGCCTTGAGGTTTCCAAGTTAACGAGAAGAAAACCAAGCAACCTTGAAAATAGGAAATTAATATTATTGGGAGAACATAATTGTCTCTTCTGCAAAGAGGTGACAACTGGAACTAGCAAAAATCCAGTGAGATCCTTGAGTTGTTTCATCATTTACAATCTGTAAGGCCGGAACAATGAAGTTTAAGGAAAAATCTCTGTATGAACTTGTTAAACCAAGGAACTCTGAAACTAAGTCACTCTGCAGAGCTATTGGGAGCAAAAATAGTTTTTACTGATAGGTGGAGAGTTAACAGACTAGTTGAGCTCCTTCTTCTCAGAATATGAAAAAATTCTAGAAACTTTCTGTAGTTTTGATAAATTAGCAATTTTATTACAAACAGATTATATCTCCAAAAACTTCCCAACACTCTAAATACATGTTCTATCTCTGAAGATCTCTTTTGTGACTCCAGGGATGAACAATAAAGCATCTCTTCTCCCTTCAGCCTGCTACTCTTAGTGCTTTTGAATCTAGCCCATGCAGTGAAAATGGCCTTTTGCCTTCTCTAACTTTCTGCAGTTCATCAACTGACTGTTGTAGCATAATAGGTCCCCCTGCAAAGAAAGGTGCTAGAGAATTTGGGACTATATAGATCTTTATAGATGGAACCTCCAGACAGTCATTCAAACAGGCTTGCTAAAGACCAAGTCTTTCACGTTACTAGCAAATTACCTGGCATCCCAAGGGGCTCAATTTAACAACAGTGATCATCAAGCCAGTTTATTGCTACCTTCTCTCTGGAAGTTGAAAAAGCTCTTTCCTCTTTTCTTCTGTGAAACTCTTTAGCTTCAGAATGTCTCGTTTAACAAGCTCAGCTCAACATGGAATTAGCTATAGATGTATTTCTTTATTCCTCTCCCCTCTGCTTTGCCCCCTAAACCTTATTAAGGGGGTTAAAAACTATCTGGGATTAACCCACTGTCTCTCAATAAATGAAAATTATAGGAGAAAACTTACTTAATAATTATTTTGCTACGTGACCGTTGTATTTTATATATAATGTATAATACAAATACATATGTATTTGCTTATCTGCTTTTTTGTGCAGAATTGTGCCTGTGTTTACACAAGACTCTCAACCTTATAACTCTCAAAGACTGGACGTAGAAAAGCTAAAACAGTTCTGCCATAATTAAGAAACTGAATTAAAACTAAACTGGAATTCACTTCATGAAGGACACAGCAGGTGGCCAGAACACTAGCTACTTCTATCATTTTCTTGAGAGTATAATAAATCCTCTAATCTTTTAGACCTATGAGACTGTTCATGTCTATTTCAGGCAAAACAATTTCTCATCTAGTTGCTTTTAACATCACCAATGTTTGCTAGATTTTCAATATATCAGGTATCACCTTGTAGCATTGTCCTGATCCCCTTATTTTTTTAAAACCATGAGGAACCCTAGGGTATATGAAATTCAGCCGAGTAGCATGCATACAATATACACCTATGATTGGAGGCAGGAGCTGCCTTATTTCACTAGCAAAATCAACTCAGCAGCACAAAAGTAGCACACTCCCAGATGTAAGGATAAGAGACCTTCCTCCAGGCTATGGATTATAGCTCATGTATTTGGGTTACATTAGCATTTCACACTACAGAGGCTTGATTCAGCCATAAATTCCACCAGTGTAACAGAGGATGAAGGGTCTGAACCTACAAAAGTTTACCCAGCATGGCCTGCACTCCCTCTTCGCTAGTCTGGCACGGAGGGATGTACCACAGCTGCAGAAGTACAAGTCACAGACCAAAGGAGTACAGCCCACAGATGTATTTAAATCTATGCCTTCAGCATGGATACTGCCTCTTTGCAAATGCTCATATACTCAAAGATTTCCAAACCCTTTACCTCAGGGCTAGGAAAAAAATATTGTTAAATGAACAGGGCCTCATTTTTATCACATGTTGCTGATGCACAGTGCTTGCTCCTAAGTCCTTGAAACAGGGGAAGTATGTTCCTCAAGAATATATTTCCTTTCCTATCTCCCTTTGGTTTAGCAAACTCTGCATATTTCAGTCTACAACAATAGGATGTCATGTCCCTGTTTTCCCCACATATCTTTCCATTCCTTTTTCACAATTGAATCAATCTGACCTGCATTAGAAAAGGGCAGTGCCCAATGGAGAGTGAAGTTACACGTCAGTTGACTATGTTCTTCACCCCGTACACTCGTGTGTACGAGTTTCTCCACAAGGACTTGTGGAGAAAATGATATTACCACTTCCCCTCCTCCCTGCCCAACCTCCCACTTATAAAATCTGCACCTGGGTTTGCTTTGGCAGTGTAACACCATTGTTGCATCCTATCCAGCAGGTACTGTGAGATGCTGATTATAACATTTGGGATTGCTGCTTTTCCTGTTCTTCCTGCCAGGGGAGGAAATGCTATTTGTAAATGAACACAAGAAGTAGTAATTAACTGTTATATAAATGTAATTTCAGCATTGGAAAACATAATAGCAATCTTTATATTCATTTCCCTATTATCAAGGCTTCAGACTGTTGGGATGCATTTGGAGGGTGTGTATATACCAAGGGGTTAGAACAGACAGTCTGCCCCAGGGCCAAGGATGATGGGAGCAGAGGAGGCTATAACACTGGAGAGTGCATGAGTGGTGGGTCTGTCCTGGGGATACTCAAAGTCATGGATCCTTAGCCCTGGAGCAGATAATTTTGGTAAGAGTGCCCTGAAGCCAAAGACCCTGAAAGCTAATACTACCAGTGAAGCTGACAAGTAATGTCAAATTCAGTGAGCAGCTGCACAGTCTGAAGAACTTTTGATTCATCACAAACTCGAAAAAAACTTGGTTTTGCATACATATTAAAAAAATTAAAATAGATGAAATGGCATTTTTTGAGACTCAGAAACCCTTTCTATGCCTGAGTGAGCTGGTATCTGTTCAATAGATTTGAATGCAGCTGATGTCCCCTAATTTTCTGTTTTCTTGACTAAACAGTTGTTTTTTCATCCTTTCTTGACAATTTATTTTTTTGTGATCTTTTGTTATCTTTGTTGATCTCTTTAAGACTCTACAGAGTTTACCAGCCTGCTTGTTAATGAGTAGTGCAAATTCTAGACACTTGAATTGGGTCAAAGACCTCAGTAGTTCAGGCAGAATTAAATAATTACCTCTTTAAGTCCTGCATACTACTCTGAAATTAATACACTTCAGAATGATATTGTCTTTCTTATAACATCATATATTAACCCATAAACAACTTATAATTAACTACAACTCCCATTTTCTATATTATTCTTCTTTTGTTTTCCCTTTTTTTAGTATGTTATTTTTCCTTTCTCAGTATACTTCTTTGTAGTTGCTTTTCACAAATTCCTTCTTATTGATTTCAGACTTCTTCTCTAATATAGCCTAATCTCTCTGAGTTACTCTTCTGTCCTCTGAAGTGATATATAACCACTCACACCCTGTAGTCCTTCAACTTTTCATAAGTATATTCACTATTTTGTCATCCATGTCTTTAATTAAAATATTACATAATAATGTCCCAGAACTGCCACATGTGAGGCCAATTCAAAAAAGCCTCTTAGTTCTGCAGAAAACTAGTGATAACTCTACTCTGAGTGGTTTTTATTTTCCCAACCAGTTCTGCATCAACTGCATTTGATCAAGACTGCGTTTCCCAAAATTACTTTTAAGAATGCCCCATGTATCCATATCAGAAGGCTTACATAAGTCAGAATATCGAGCATATCTTGTGCTTCTCGCATATCCTCTTGGCCAGTTAACATATCAAGAAGGAAATTAGACTGGCTCAGCATATTTAGTCAAATCCTGACAAATCCATGTTACCCTTTTCTTAGCACCTTATTATCTACCAGCCGCACAAAAACAGGTTGACAGTTTTGTTTCAATACCTTTTGGGGTACCAATATGACATCAAATGCTGTTTAACTCTTTGGGGTCTCCTTTCTCCCATTCTAAATATCTGTATTTTGTTGTTTGCTCTTCTCCTATTCTATGAATCATCTCTTCTTCATACATTTGTGGAAATAATTTTTGGTGTTTTGGCTAATGTATTAAACTATTTGAGGGTATCTTTCATTTATGGAAAGCTAACTTATCTAAGTGATTCTGACCTCTTCCTTCCCTATTTTGGCCTGCTTTCCTGTTCTGTTGTTAGCTTAATCATGGCAAATTTGTTTTCATAATAAATGTATTTAAAACAAAGTTCTTTTAAATATGATATTTTCAGTATCATGTACCACTTAATACTTTCTGCACATTATAAAATAAAACTTTCTCCCTAATACAATCTAAGGATTTTTGGAAAATATAGCTGTGCACAGATAATAAGTCAATGAACTAAAGCTAGAACCAGCACTGGAATTTAGTCGTCTCTGCTGGTGAATTGTTATAATGCCCATGCTTTTGGCCAAAGCCAACTAGCCAGATAATTTCTGGATCCAGTTCAGGAGTTAATACAGGTCAGAGACCATTCCCAAATGGCAGCGCAGATCTGACCATGTTGCGCTGGAGGCTAAGAGAGTTTAATGGAATGGATGTGACTAGACTGTGCCAGTTGGCCTCAATGTCAGAGAATGATCCCTGGCACTGTTCAGTTTATTAGTACAGATCTAGCCTTTATCTCCTGATATTTTTCTTATCCATCAGATGTTAAGTTAGTTGAAATCCCTCGGTCCCATCAGACCTTAGGTTTAGTTGCCACTGTTACGTGGCTAATAATTCTCTATCAACACATTCTCTGGACTTGGTGCTCTGTAGGAGTCATGTATGACTTTTATCTTTATCCATGGATATTTAATAATTCCATCTCTCACTTTCTTCTGTGTTCAGATTTGATCCATTTTTTTCTTGATATATAAGGCAATACCTTCCCCATTTTTCTTTCCTGTGGTTCCAGGGCAAGCAATTCTCTTCTCAATCTGTCTGCTTTTTACTTAAAGCCAGGCAATAAGAATTCCAGTAGTCTTCCTTGGTGATTTGATGAGCTGGAGACACAAGTTCCAGTGAAAGATTCACTATTAATTTTATTTGTTTTTCTTTCAAGTTGCAATAGAAATGGATTTCTGAGGAAAAAAAACCTTACTTCTTGGATTTGATATTTGATCTTTATTTCCTCCTGAAAAGTGACAGAAATGAGAGACAACATTTTTACTCATTTGTTAATTACATATAACTGATTATTAGAATTCAGTACAATATTTAGCTCTGTGTCTTTTTCAGATGTTTTTTATTAGATATTCCAATGCTTTGCTGGCTAGAAGGTCCCCCTGAATATCCATGGGGAGCTACACAGATAGCAACAGCCCTTTCAAGCACAGCAGAATGAAGGATGGAGACCTTGTACCAGTAACCATTTCATCAGGTTTAACAATAAGAGTTGTATTTAAAATGCATGTTCTGGAACCCCTAATCAGCAAAAGATCATAGCCTATTCAAAGTAGCATGAAGGGGAAAAAGTTACATAAAAAATTATAAGAAGAACCCTGAAGTTTATTTGTTCCACATCCATACACACACTGGAATATATATGCTGGAGGGAGAGAAAAAACCCCAGGCCCTCAGTAACTGCTGAGCCATTGAAACAGTTTTCACAACATCATAGATAATTACAATTATCCTTCTCTTAGGGACATTGGAGCTGCCAATTTTCTGCAATCGAAAATAAATAAATAATTCAGAACAGATGTTGACTACTCATCCCAGCTTAGTAGAAAGCTTTAGGCAAGCATGTCAGCACTAAACTTGAAAACAGTGATAGAACTTGAAAATATTCCTTCTCTTTTCCTTCCTCCTATTTTTTTTGTTGTTTTCTTGTTTCTGTTTTATCTTCTAATAGTTGGGCAGGGCTTCAAGTCTGTCATAGCGTGATTTAGTCCAGTGGAAGAAAGAAACCCAAAAAACCCAACTGCTTATTAATTCTGTTTGGGCTAGAAATGTAAGGCGGGAACCAGTTTAGTAACCAGGAGAAATATCAAGTGCCTGCGGGTGGCACTGTAGGTACTTGGTCACTAATTATTAACAGAATCAAGCAGTGGCTGTTGTGCTCTTCACACATCTGTAGAGTGGAGGTTCTTCAGCCTCTAATCAAAACAGTAGCACAACTGTCACACTGCTGGAAATGAGAGTCGCTTGACCAAAATGGTTTTATTCAGTTCTTGTGGCTAACAAAGGTTATCAATGCATCTAAATGACTATTTCATTTGATATTATCAGCTTCATCTTGCCTCTGTGGTAATGGTTGTTTTGTTTAGGTCAGGATAAATATTCTTCAGTCACTTCTAAAGTGTATTGGCCTCCATGAGCCTTGGCACTGTGGCATCACTTATCTTTGCCTTATGCTTTTAGCTTTTATTTTCTCTTTTGCCTTCTTTTTTTTGTGCTTGCTACATGCAGACACTTTCTCTTCCAAACATGCAATATCCAAGGTGTAGTGTCATCTTTCTGCTCACTGTTGCAATAAAAAAGCGCCAAAAACATCTGCTCAAGCTTCTGCTTACAGCTTACAGCCAAACACAGCTTTTGTTTAATTTTAGTGGGGATTTTTGTTTTTTTTGGTTTGGTTTGGGGTTTTTAGGAAAAATTTACAGAGGTAGAATAAAGAGTTATTTTCCTTTTAACCCGAATTTAAATGTTTCAGTTCTAGTAGTCACTACAGTTAGGAACTTTGATATATTATTAACCTTTTAGAAATTAAAGTAAGACCCTTTCAACTTCTGAAAAAGCTGGACTACTGCCTGTATGTCAAGGCAACCAATACTGAAAATGCAAGACATTTGTCCTATGACCCAGAAGTTCCTTGGTTCAGATGATCTGTTGGATGATGGAGGATGTTCTGGGTATTACACACATCTCAGATCTTTCAGCTGCGATGCAGCATGGATTAAATTGGGACAGTTTGATACATGCACTTGGAGGCTACGTCTGTACCACCAAACTAAATAGCACCCAGTAAATTTCTGGGATTTCCAACACAATAATCTGTATTAGCTATACTTCAACTCTTAAAGTGTTAGAACAGTCTCTGGCTTGCTTTGCGTTTGTCTCAATTAACGATTTCCTAAACAGTCCTTGGGAATAGTACATCTCTAGGCATCATTTCCAACAGGCAGTTCGCATGCAGCCACTGTGTTTTTGGATGCCAAGATAGAGTAGGCTCCTCCCTGCCAGTTGGCTAGGAATTTTCACAAGAACATTTAATTTATTAGTGTAAAGGTAGCCATAGGGAATCCAACCCTAGAAATGAGTCTGAGATATTTCCTCAGGTGAAATAAAAAACAATTCTTCCTCCTTCTGTCACTCCACTCCTTACAGCTCCTTCAGCTGGTGTAGGAGAGGTACACATAGCAGCATGTCTTTAAAGGATAGTTTGAATATATTAAATCAGTGCAAGTTTTGCTAGCAGCATATCTGTTTTTAGATTAGATTAAACATCATAGTTCTGACAGACGGAATATGAAGACTGCCTATGAATTTCCCAGAAGAAAATAAAACATCAAAAGTATCCACTCTATAACAGTAAAGATTATTGGTAAATAATAAATAATGCTTTACAAGATTAGATCAGAATAAGTCCTTCTCTGATCACCTTTCCAGTCTGATTGCACCTCCTCCTTATCTGCTTTTTCCCAATAGTGTTACTTTCCATGGGTTAGTCTTTTTGGGGTCCAGTAACGGAAGGAGTGGAAGGAAAGGGCACACTCATTGTTCTGTGTAATTCAGGCATCATGCTTGGGTGAGAAGTGCTGTAAAACAACCTAACGCATTGGTGTATTTGTAAAAGGGTAAACATCCTTTTTGCTTGCAACTATATTTGTTATCAATTGCAGGTGACTCAAAACTTGAATTATATTTAACTTTGCACTAAACACAAGAAGAAAATAAAAATAAGTTTTAATCCCTAATGAAAGGTGAAAATGCATGCAGAAGGTCAGGAGATTAGACCATGATGTTCAGCTGTGGTTGGGAACTAAAGCATGCTGACAGTGCGTGCTACAGGAGTACTGCATGCTTGATAGAACATGATACAGCATGTTTACTGTCAGGGATTAACAACAAGCACAAGCATTGCATATTGCTTCATCCTTGTCTTCTGTCTCTCATTTGCAGGTATGTCAACTGTGCATGTTTCTTCTGTCCAAGATGCTTGTAACTGTAAGTCCGAGTCCTACCATAAAATTAACCTTTTTAAGGAACTTTTATATTTATTATTTTTTATACCTTATTAAATTAAGTAGTAAAATACTTTCCTTTTTGCCAAAATTAACACAGCATTTTGCATACACTTTGAGGATCAGTTATTTTTATGGGGACAAATTGTTTGCAGGTTTTTGGTAAACAAGAGTCACCAACATGCAGAACACAGTGGTGGTGAAATGTGCCCTCTGGTATTTGGAAGAACACCCTCCAGTGTGTTGACTTACATTATTCTGGATACACACTGGAATGATTGTACTGCTAATGCTACTTAAAAGGTCAATATTTATCACACTGTGCAATGTTCCCAAAGTCTTAACTGCTTGTACAGCCCATACTGCAACAGGATATAAACCTTTTCAAGCTTCACTGCAATTATCCTGAGAACACCCAGTGGGATAAGAAAGAGCTTTTACACCATTTCCACATGTCAGGAGTGAAGATATAGGAAACTGGCTCAGATTGTTAAGGGTAGATCTGCAGCAAGGTATGTTTATATGGAGGGTGCTCCTCCCACTGCATCCCAGCTTTGGTGTTTTCTTCTTACCTCCCTATCACTATACCATCCTGACACCAAATGAACTTCCATCAACTCTCCTAGCAGATCTGGAACAGTTGCCAGTAATATTAGGACATATTTTCCTTGATTCTCCTCCTAAATGACCCATAAAATGCCATTTATGCATCATAAATACCCTTTCTAACCAATGCATCTGGGTTTCCTTTTCACAAAAGCATGAGTATGAGGGGGCAAGAGGAATAATTTACACTGACTTTTATCTGGACATACTGATGGGATGCAGCCAAGGCAGGCATTAAGACACGGTAGATAAAAGACCCCTCACTTCACATTGGTCCCCCAGTCATTTAAACATTACAGTCAATGTAATCATATACAAAAGGACCCATGATTATTTACTAATTTTATGAGGAAGCAGAAAGTTTACTGGAGAGTAAGCTGCACTTTATCTCCAAGTGCTGGAAGAGGCCGCTTAAATGCAACTATGTAATATACTAAATATCCCTTGAAACTAACATGCAGAGTGATTTTTGCAGTATGACAAAGTCTTTTACCTAAAGCTAAACCAAAATTTGTGGGGGGAAAAAGCAACCAAATTTCATATTTTGTCCTCTAATTTCTGATATAGATAATTATCTATATGCAGTTACAGTTATAAATTTACAGATTTAGTCACAAAGATGTGATATCTTGGTCTAACACCTCAGTATTATGCTTGTTTACTTAAAGATAATAATCAGTTTTCTTGTTTTCAGAATATGTGTTGGTATCATCAGTTCATCTCAAGGAGATACTGGAACAGGCTCCCCAGGGAAGTGGCCACGGCACGAAGCCTGTCAGAGTTCAAGGAGTGTCTGGACAATGATCGTAGTCATATGGTTTAGTTTCAGGTAGTCCTGTGAGGGGCAGGGAGTTGGCCTTGGTGATCCTTATGGGTCCCTTCCAATTTGAGATATTCTACGATTCTATGGATTCTGTCAGTCAGCAGACATCCCAGGAAACCACTAGTAACAACTTTTATTAAATCTGCTCTTCTGGAAATGTTACAATATTTCTTAAGAATTAATGATGTTGATAAATACTACTACTAATATAATACTACTACTACTAGACTTAAGAATAAGAAAGAAAGTAATCTAGATGGATGTACCCCCATTAATTAGACTGCCACATTATCCAGGAGTTAGAATATATTTTAAGAGGATGAATAATTAAATATATTGAAGTAAATGGGTAATAGGGTAAAATGTGACATGGATTCACCAAAGATAGATCACATTAGCCTCAGCAGGTATTTCTTTTTGATGAGTTAATTGATTTTCCAGATAAAGGAAAGACAATAGGTTTAATCTAACTGTACTAACTGTTGTCATATGTGAAATCATTGGTTAAACTGCAGAAGATGTAGATTAGTATAAGAATTAGATGTAAACAAATGGAACAATGTAAGAGAGTAGTGAGAAAGTATGATTGACTTTAAAAGGTTAAGGCTAACTTACAAGTTGAGTCAAGTATTAGTCTTGAGTTTTTTCCAGAACTAATGCTTAAGAAATTGATCATAATCTCTTCATTAGTGATCTTGGCACAAGTCTACTGCTAATGCAAAATGTTAGAAGCCATTGTTGGTAAGAGGAGCTTGAAGACTGTACTAAAAGAAATGAGAAATATTTAGTGCACATTTGTACAAAGTGTCAGATAATGCACTTACAGTTTAACAGGAATAATTTCTTCCATAAGGTGGAATTAGAATCAATCAACCAATTAGAAAACACAGAGAAGGTAAAACACCTTGGAGTTCTGGTCAGTCACGAGAAAAGTATGAGGTAATGAAATAGTGCCATACAATATAACAGGATAGGTATATCTGGGAAAGAAAAGAAGACATTGACATCAGTGTTCAAGGCACAACAGAGTGTTCATCTTGAACATTGTTCAGGTGTTTAGTCACTTGTCTTGAAGAAAGAGGCCGTGAAACTGGAACAGGAGAAGAAAAGTTACTGACTAGACCAAAGACATCTATACTCCAGGTGATGTAACAGTCTTTATGCAAAAGGACTGTGAAAAGAAATGAAAATAAATCAAACCTACTGAATATGTGTAAAATAACATGAGAGTTTGATCACATTACGAAAGCGATTCTATGATGTGATGATACCTGTGACACCAAGGGACTGTACCTTATGAGCCAAAACAACTTCTTCAATCCAATGTTCCTTGATCCAAAAACAGAATAAAAGGCTCCTCTAACCACTAGTGTAATCAGGTCTTTAAATGACAGAAAGCAAAATATTCTAACCATGCACACACCTACACAGATAGATTTTCTGATACACAAATGTAAATTTGTTTCCAATTCACAAAGGTACTTTGTGTCCAGGAACATGAATGCCATTGTCATCAGTAATACTCACTCAGTGCTTGCAATATATATTCCAATAGCTTGAGGGATCTCAGTCATAGGCTATGGTCTTGTTCCGGAATATCAAAAGGTATTCCATTCCAAAGTAGTTAAGCCCCTGTTTTGCAGATGTAGCCTGGTGTAATGGTTCTTATGCAGTCACGTTTACAAAAAAAAAAAAAAAAAAAAAGCGCTGTACATTCCTATCCTCAAGAACGACCAAAAGGACAATTGGGAACAGTTGGCATCACTTTGGTCCCTAGGAAAATCAGTGAGCGAGCACTCTTTTAACACATTTCTGGGCAGATGAAGAAGGTGACTGGGAAAAGTCACCTTACCGAGGACAAAAAAAATGCCTGACTGACCTGAGAGCCTTCTATGATAAAATAAATACCCGGATTTGTGTATGAAGTGATAAAAGTGAGTATTATTTGTCTTGACTTTAGCGAATCTTTAAATACTGTCTCTCACAATATTCTTATTCAAGTTAGGACATTATAGTCTGGATGGGTGGACAACCAGATGGGTAAAAAGCTAGTTGGGTGGTTGGAGGCCAAGTTCTGATAGGTCTTACTCTGTCTTGTGGCTGGTAAGAAATAGAACACCATGAGGTGTCTCCTGGGTCCAGTCACATTTAACATCTTTATCAATGACCTGGAGGAGTGGGATGCAGATGACACTAAGCTGGGGAGAACAGTCAATATGCTTGAGAGCCAGGCTGCCATCAAAAGCAACCTGGACAGGCTTGAGGAATAGCTCAACAGAAACCTGTTGAAATTCAGCAAGGAGAAATGTGAAGTCCAGTGTCTGGAAAAGAATAAGCCCTCGCAACCATAGAAGCTGAAGAGCTGCTCCACAGAAAAGGCCCCATAGAGCCAGATGGAGAGGGAGCTGCACAAGCCAGCAGTGCACCCTAGCAGCAACAAGGGCCACCAGCACCCTAGACTGCATGAGCAGGGACACAGCCAGGAGCTTTGAGAGAAGTGATTGTCTTCCTTTCCTCAGCACTTTTTTACCCAAATCTGCATTCACTTTTGGGCCCTATAATAAAAGATAGACAATGATAAAATGCAGTGAGTACAGCAGGGGGCCATCAAGATCATCAGGGGCTGGAGCACTTGCTTTAGTGCTAAGGCTGAGGGAGCTGGACTTGTTCAGCTTCAAAAAGAGATGGCTTCAAGAGGAGGTCAATGTTGGAACAGGCTGCCTAGGGAGGCTAAGCAGTCTCTGTCCTTGGAGGATTCAAAGACCTGACTAGACAAAGCTCTGAGCAACCTGGCTGGACACCACAGCTGACCCTACTCTGAGCAAAAGGTTGGACTAGAGGCACCCTGAAGTCCTACCTGAATGATCTTGTGTTTCTAAATAGCAGAGAATCTCATCAATGAAACATCTCATACATCCACACCAAGATAGTTATATGAGAAGAAATAAAATTGTTAAGAATCAGACAAAAGATAATGGAGAGTTACACTAAAGAAGCAGCAAACAAAGAAACTCCAATCAGTATGTTCGGACATACTGATTTGTAACAGTGCTGGTTCTGGAATTTCTGCCCTGTGTTCCAACGTAGTACGATTGATCAGCTTGTGAAATAGAAGCTCTAGCACACCCACTGGCTAACCATAAGTCAAGAGGCCCAATTTCTTGTTCTCCTGCATGTTCAAAATTCAGATATGTGAACCTCATGTAAGACACCATCAATTCAAAACAAACGTTTTGCACCAAGTCTGAATGGGTGTAAATCACTTCCTAGCCTACAGGAAAAACTTGAATCAGAACCAATTAAATAGGTGCGTGGCTTTGCTTCTAAACAACAGCAGCTTCTTAAAAATAGAATCATAATAAACAAACTTCAGGAACTACTTAATGGAGTAGTGGGTTTCCCCAAACATTTTTCTAACCAAGCAGATTGATTTTATTCCATTTTTTTCATTAAACAGATTACTTCAGACTGTGAGCTCCTTTGCCAATTTCTAGCCTGCAGAGAATTTTAATGACTGACTCATAAACCCCTCCAAAAATGGGATATGTAATGAAAATGCTGAGGGACTCTTAACTATAGTAAGTGTTGTTTTATGCTGCAATAATAATAAACAATAACAGTAATATTAATAAAAATAACACAGTTTTATGTGAACCCATAAAAGGCCATTTATATGATCACTGTACAAATATTTAAAAGTACAAAATACTGCATTTTTCACAATTATGGTGATGTTACAGACTTTATAGACTCTTCCAAAACCTGTGGATCTCAATGTGTTGCATGCTTTCAACTCTTAAGACAGGTTAAGGGTATGCATTGGCAGGTATCTGGTCCTGACACTACTAATTAGTTAAAAGGACTTCTTTTTGGTAAAAGTTTTTAAACACTTCCACTATGTGCATTTTTTAACTTGTACCCCTTAATGAAGAACTAAAAGGTTCAAAGTTTCAGGAAGTTCTGAAAAATCCCCAAGTACAAATCAATGGTAGCAACCTATTTAATAAATTATGAACCTAAAAAATAACCAGTTAATATTCATTATCAAAAAGGCAATTTCTTATAAAGCAGTTTCTGCATGTCCCCAGGCCATAAAACTTACTCCCCGGCTTCCCACTGTGTGAAAGTTTCAATTAGAATTTCATGTTGAAATGTACATTAACACCCTCTTATATATATTTTGGTAATGTCTGTTTAACTCTGGATGTCACAACTTGGAATGAATATTTTTTTTCTTTTCCAATAAGCCAGTTGATAAAAAAGGGGGAAGATATTGAATAGTTCATAAATATATAATGTTTCCCATTTGTTATATTCTGCAGTCAGAGGCAGCAGCTTTAAACTTGCATATGAGTGCATAATTCCACAAACTTAAAAAATTGATCTGCCAATGTCTCCCCTCTAGCAATCTTTTAATTAAATGAACTTCACCATCTTACTGCTAAACTCCTTATGTTGATTTTATACTGAGATTTGATGTATTTTTCAGCGAAGTTTTTGGTTGTTGTTTTTAAACTGTAAAGGTTGTTTAGTAAACAAGTGTTTAATAATGTATACAAGGTGACTGAACATAGATCAATGCCAATTATTTATTCACAATAGAAAACTTAGAAGTAATGAGGTTCCTTTGTATTCTTGCCAGCCAAAGCCAAGACTAGGTCCAGTTCTTAGCAACAATAAATGAAACTGAGTCTTTAATTTGTAGGAACCTGCACTAATTTACACCAGCTGGAGGTCTGCTGCTTTAAGAATACTTTTTAGCCTATGCTCTTGTATAAAAATTGAATTTGTAGTGACGGCAGTTCTGTTTAACTACGTCAGTAAGTTAGTAGATGGTTCAACACAGAAAGCCATGATAACATCATTAAGAACCTAAAATATTGTGAATCCCTTACTATTAGTTTGTGGAAAACATATTTGATCGAGTACACTTAACAGCTCAGATTATAAAAGTACAGGCTGAACTACAGCTAAAAGGAGCGGCAAGTCTATAGCTCCAGTGGGTCAAGATACAGATGCTAATAATAAATGTAGCAGTTGTACAACTTTGGGCTTTTTAAATGCTGCAAAGGCATGCTCAAATGCAGGAACACTGGGCAAGAATGGCACAGAGAAGGTGTGTGGATGTCCCAGGCTGCTGTTAGACATACCTGACTGCAATTGCACCACAGCCCCTGGGCTTCAGGAGCCAACACATGGGACTATGAAGAGTGGAAGATGAGATGCACACTGCCAGCATACACGCAAGGAGCTCCATTCATTCCCTGCACCCAGGCCACTGCTGATCCTGTCACTGCCAGGGTGTCTTCAGTAAACCCAAATCACTGGCAAGCGCTGCTGGCTTCACTGTCTTACAGGGTAGGGTAGGAAGTGCAGGAAAGCTAAGAGTGCCTTAGCTTTTCCCTATGTAAACTACAATCTGCTGCCAAGAGGAGAACGGGAATTCCAGGTGATTTGTGCTTCACCAGTTCCTTACTGTCCTCATTTTTTTTTCTGACATCAAACCGGGCTGTACGAAGAACCTCAAGGGTGAAGGAAGACCATGATGCTTTCCTTCTCCACTGAGGTTTTGATACCCTGCGTAAGAAAATCCTCCACAGTTAAAGCTGAAGACAGCACCAGCAGCTGTATTTCTCTCCCTGCTGTATACTATAATGCTGCCTAAAGTTCCACCAGAATCCAAAGGATATTCATGTTTCTAACCATCCCACTTGCTTGTAAATTGAAGCAGCAAAAGCTAAATGCACCTGCCGGTGGTTTTCAATGCCCATAGAAAATGTTGCTCCATTTCCCCTTCCTATCCCCAAAAGCCATTGCTTCTAAACCATTTGCAATACTGCTAAGGAATTATAACTGCAGCGCCAGACATTACATGACAGCTGTTTGAACAGAAATACTAATTGCTTTCATATTTAATTAGCTATTGTTTAAATTAAAAATACCAACAAAACAGTCACAGCAGGCTCATTTTAACAGGAGGTTTATTGGTCCAGGCATGAGCTCAAAGAGCAGCAGGCATTGGATTCACTCACTAGCTCTCTTTAGTCCTAAGAAATTGCCAGTGCATTCCTCACTCAACAGCTGGTAGTTCATTCCCCTGGCCTGATCTTCTTCCTAATGGTTTTTTCCTGCCTGAAAAGGCAGAAATTGAGAGATGTCATCCAAAGCAAAGGGGAATTATCTGACCTATTCTTAGATATTAGTAACATAGATGCCTTGAATGCCTTTATTAACAGTGGGGAGTAATAACCCCCTTTATGCAGCTAGAGAGGGTTGTACTTTGATGCCAGGGTTCATGGCCACACTCCTCAGGGCTGCCCACTTTAACAGAAACTGTCTGCTTCCACACATTAGAGCGCTTGGCCCTAGAACATCGTGATTGTGTGATTTTTTTCCAATTCAAAGTGACTGAAATGACACAGTGATTGTGTCACAGGGAATGGTGGTTTAATACCAGGAGGATAATGGTATGTGCTCTGCACTCTGCAAGGTGATTTGGGGCTGTGATGCCTGTTATATTGGACTTGGGAGCTGGGTCCACTGCAATCTCATATTGTCAATATGAAATTGTCTCTGGAGCTTATTATCCCCAGATTGACCTTGGGTGTCATCTTGGAAAACAACAAGCTAAGGTGAAACAACATTTAACTGGTTTAGATGAAGAAAGGAACAGGTTCTGGGAGAAAAGAAGAAAGCTGAGTTATTTGATCATGTAGATAAACACTTGCAGTGTAGTGACACTTACAAAACATAACTAACCCCTTCCTAAGGTCCTCTACGGGTTTGTGTATGAAAGCCTATTTCCTCTGTTCACTTTAAAAAGACTACTCTAAGTTAGGTGCAAATACCTATGCCACAGAAAACTAAAGTTTGGCAGGATAAATGTCAAGCATTGTGCCATATAAAAGATTGGTCTCAGAGGCTGTCACTCTCTGACATGTTCAATCTTCACCCCACTCCCTTTGTCTCACATGGAAACACTGCAAGACTCTCTCCAGGCAATAGAAGAGATGCATAGCTGGTGCAGATGACGCGCGGGACTCCAGCGTACTGTGTAGTGCACAATGTAGATCTCCCAGTGGCAGTTCAGTCTAAGAGGTTCAGAGTCGATTCCCTGAATGTGGAAATTCTGGATTATTAAGTGCTCAAGGTATCATCAAATGGCAATCATGGCATTTTTAAATTGAATGTGGTACACAATGACTCTCATTCCCATCTTCTTCCTAGTGACATCTACAGAAGTTACTATTAATATATTTCAAAATCCTTTGCCAGCTTCATGAACATTCACTTTGTTAAGTCTCAAAGATGCTGGCAAGTATATTGCAGGTACAACTATTTACTTAAATAAATATTTGTGTGATTTTTCATGTGAGATTCCCTTTCTGCTGATATTCATGAAAAGAAAATTGTCTCACCCAAAAATATACATGAAAATCAAATATTTAACTGTTGCAAACACTGCCAAGGACAATTTTGTTTAAAATGTGTGCAAATATTCATGACAAATGTTTTGTGATATTCACTCAGTTCTGAATAATTAACAATGCTTAAGTTGCAACACATGTAACAAAACCTATTAGTTCTAATAAGTCAGTACAGTGGAATTAATCAGGTTTTCATTTAAGCAAATGTATTACAAACTAAATTGTTTCATAAACTGTCAAATGCACAGAAGCACAAAAGTTTGCATTCATTTCAACTACCAAGTACCAGGGCAGTACATGGTGTTCAGGGTTTGGTTTGGGTTCTGACCGGGAACCCAGATCACACGTGGGGTCGGTGGTGCTTGGAAAGGGACTTTGTGGTGGGATCCCTCACTCCTAACTTCAGCCAGCTGTCCAAAAAATAACGGTGGGAATGAATTGTCTCAAGCTTCCTGTAAAATCAGTGGAGGCTGCAGAAACACTTGCTTTTCCCCAGGACAGGCGTCTATGAATTGCAGTCTGGAGGTTCCTGTCACTCTCCATTAACTACAAGAGGAGCCTTAGCAGCTCATTTAGGCTATACACCTACAAGACAGGTAGAATTAGGTGATATGAATCTTTTCCATTACAGATCCCAAACAACAAACTTGGACTAGGTGAAATGAACTCACCTCTAGTTGGCATTTCCAAGAGACTGTAAGGGAATTGCCTGTCCTGCTGAAAAGAGTTTTCATTACAAATCCCTGACTTGGTTATTATGTGCCATATTTCTTTGCCTGCAGAAATATGACAACCCCCTTGCCACAATCATGATCTTAGTATGAAGGTCAAAATAAATAATGATGTGTTTATTCAAATCTGACTTTGTGAATGAAATGTGTACATAAGTATTGGAAAGTTTTTCTTTCAAAAAAAAAAGTTTCTAGCCTCCATGGTTGAAAAAAATTTTTGAAAATATATCCCAAGTGTCTCTCAATAATCACATTTAAAAAAAAAACAAAGCAACCTGAAAGATAATATAATTTTTCCTATTTTCATGATCTTTAAGACACCCTCATGACTTCTGGGGACCTGACCCATGATGGCACATATGGTTGGAATTATTGAGATAAAAATACACTTCCCTTCCTCATTGGGGTTTGTGAGGATGCATTTGTTTTCCTGAGGCAAAATATATGTGCATTATATTATTAATCTGAAAAGTATAATAGGCAGAATCAAGGAAATGCTCTGGCACTGATGCATGACTTCATGCTGAATGCATACACTGTAAATCTTCACACAATCCATGAACAGAGTACATAAAGGAAAGCAAATGTGAAACAATTTTCCCTATACTGCATTATCATTATTGTGTGAATGTTTCATTTGGGAATGCAAACATTAATACAAAGTAAGCTCTTCTCTATTCAGCCCACAAACACCATGTTAGCTGAAATATACATTAGTTGGCAAGGGAACAAATACTGATGCTGAAGAAAACCAGTGTGGAAACAGCTCCTTGTTAGCTTCTGAGGAAAAGTTTGTCCCTCTGAGTCATACATTACAGCCAGCAAGATACAGGATGATACGCTGATTTCCAGCTACTGCTTTGTGAAAGGCTCTGACAGTATCCGTTTAGATTTCAGTCCACACTGGAAAACTGTGTGCTCTAGGTGTGATCCTGGCAACACCAGCCCAATTGTGCCTGCTCTACCTAGGTGTGCCACACATTGAGCATCTGGCATAATTAGCAGCCTCTTTCTTGGCATACCAGAAGCGTATGTAGCCACATCGTGCTTGTCTTCTCAGTAGACTAAGTACAGATAAAGCACAGGGTTTAGCTTCTCCCTAACGTGATTCCTAAAGAGTTATAGTAAGATCTAATGCAACTGTGGATAGATGTGGATTTCATATGATAATTCACTGAGTTTTTATTTTTAAACACAACGGTTTCTGGTTCTTTATTTTTAAAATAGCATGACTGGAGCGTTCAGATGCTATATCAATAAGGTTCATCTGCATGCCTAGAAAGGTGAACTGAAGATCTACATTTTTATAAATTTTCTGCATAATTTTGGTGTTACGCTAAACTTTAAAACACCTTCTGAGTTTGTTGGTTTTTTTTCAATTTAATTTCAAAATTTGCCATCAGCAAGATTTCAACTCAGTGTAGTGTTAACTAATTTGTTTTTCATCAAGTTCTTTATTAACAAAGAAATCCCTTGATTATTACACTTCTCTGACTTTTTGATAATCTCCCTTGCAACCAGTCATATAATGCCTGAATACTTTTCACTGAAATATTGTTGAGCCAAAAGAGCTGATGGGCCCTGTAATTAACTTCCAAATAATACCAGAGTAATAGGATGTTGTAAATACTAGGAGTCAGAGATGGATTTGTGCCCTGTTCGAGAGACCCGTGGCACTGAGCACAGCCTTTGAGCTGAGGCTCACCTGCCTTTCCTTCCTGTTCTTCGCTCTTACAAACAGCTGCTACATTTTCAGTGCAATGCAATTTACATTTTACAGTGCTTTTCCTGACTGCACTCCGGGAGACTTAACACATTCAAATGACCACAAGCTATTCAGTCCTGATGGGCAAGATGAAGCACAGTGATGCCTCCTCAAACTTACTTCCTTTCCAATTACAAAAATAAATTAGCTGAACCTAACAGCACAAACTTGAGAAATGGATATTGCAAAGAAGAGAGTACCTTCAAGCTGGGCTGAGAGTGATAATAATCTAGCCCATAATTAAGAGTAGAAATATGCTTCAGTATTAAAACAGCCATTGCTTCATTTGCAGTTGATAGGAAGAGTGAACTCATTACAACAGCAATGTAAGTCTTTTCATACAAGTGCCATAAAAAGACATTAAAAATATAAGTTAATTAGCCACATAACACTCCTTGATGACAAGAAATTCGTGTCATAATCCATTTTATGGAGAGATAAGCAAAGTCAGAACTTGCTCAAAGTGGAAAAGTAGCTGCAGGATGAGGAATATAAAGCAGGATTTCTGCTTCACCTTGAAGCCATAAGGTTTCATTGCCCCATACACACTATATGAAGGTGTAGGTGTCCTCAGTAACTTGGGTATCAAAATGTGTTTGAAGTGGTCTTCTGCAGCAGCAACAGAACCTCTTCATGGGCCATGCATGGCTGCTTTGCCTCCATAAATGAGGCAGAAACCTGGGAAAGGAGCAAGAACATTCACTTTGTGCCACTTGCTCTGATCTACTGGGATCACACTGTGCATGTGTATGGACACTGGAGAGAAAATGCAGGCGGAGAGAAGGATAAGTCAGTCAGGAGCAGTAAACTCTCATTGAGAGTACCCACCAGTAACCTCTGAGAACATTCTGGTTGTGAAACATCTTGTTTCTTCAGGAGTTCACAACAAATGAACTTCACAGAGAGGGATTTATTTAACCACTAGATATAACCACAAGCAGATTCTTTTACTGTTATAGGGTCTCTTTCTTTAGCTTTCATCACTGCTTCTTTGGAGCAATTAGAGCCAGGAAACAGTATTAAATATAAAATGAAAGCCTGAGGCACAGGTTCAAATGCAAACTGGAACTCGGTAACGTTTAAGGTTATTTCTTTTGTCTGCTTTTAACATTTTCTGCCTTACCCAGCAGACTATGTTCCTTTTAAAGCTGAGATTTTGAAAATGAAAATGTAAAGTTTCCCCTTTTGAAAACATGGATGACATTTTCAAGAGTCCTTCCTCCACAGCTCCTTCTGTATTTTTTAAAGCAAACAAAGCTGCTATAAAAAATCAAATAATGAAATTCAAGAGAAAAGAGAGAAAAATAGAGAGACAGAACCTTTTATTCCATTTCTGACCAGCTCTGAACTGCTTGTTCGTATTTCCCATATTCTGCCAAAATGACCAGCTGGTAATATTTGTTATTAAGAACAGGTTATGGATGGTTCATGGACTTATTTGCTGTTCTCTAGAACAGGTCATGGCCATGAGAAAATGCTCTGATTCAGACTTAAAATTTTACTTCCCACAAAGGATTATGACATGTAATAATATGATTTCTCAGCAAAATTTCCTATCAGGAACAATTAAAGAAGACCATAATCTGTTAATAACAAGACAGAGTCTTCTACTGTATATTAAGTTGAAGTCATTCTGCTTTTCACTAGATTTCCCTATTTATCTGCTTCCTAAACTATCTACCTAATCAAAAGTAGCTCCCTATCTGATCAAGCTTCCAGTAGAAAATGGTCATTTTTACAAATCAGAAAGAAATGCTAAATGGAAATATTTCCCTTAAATTCAGTAAACAATTACCAAACCTTTGGTGGAATCAGCAAACTTTTTTTCATTAATTATTCTACTGAGATTCGTAATATCCTGTAAATATCTTTATTATGTTACTAGAAAAAAAAGAGGAAAAAAAAACATGCTAAATGAGCCTGAAGATTTTAGGTACTATCCAGGCTGATATTATCTATATAATAGGTTATATAATAGGCTAATAACATGACTGCTAATCACTGCTTGGGTTAATGCAAGTCACAAAAGCCAATGAATTTGCAGACCATAAAATAAACGTTTGCAAAGCCTGATCTCTGCCTGGATCTAAAGCGTGTAAATAATCCCTTATCCTCGTAATCACTGGAGTTCACCAAAGGGTACCAAGGGAAATGAAATGGGAATGGGAATGAAACTAACCTACTGATGTGACTCTGATTTGAGAATAGGGAGCTGATGCAGAACTGTAAAGTATCATAGTTCTGAGCAGAGCTCTGGAAGTGTACCAAGCATAGCTAGGTGTACTCTCCAAAAAATTAACAGCATAACAGCCTCCTTAGCATGAAATTACCCTGTGCATTTCCTAGAGTAAACAGTGGTTTTCAGAACCTGCATACCTTCCATTCGTCTTATTACCACTGACTTCTTCAAGCTTCTGTTTCCTCTGTTTCACATTCATTGGTTCTAACTCTTTACATTTCCAACTTCTCCATTTCTCATTCTTCTTTACTGTTTCATGTTTTATTTTGCTCAAAGCTCAAAAAGAGGAATCAGAAAACTTTCACTAGGACACCTCCAGGAGGATGCTGGTCTGTCAGTAGCTGCCTATTATCTCTCAACCCTGTGTGACACAGACAACTAATGCAGAGCACTCGAGCTCAGAAACGTCGTGCACAGGATTGAATCATTGTAACATCAGTTCATTTTGCAGTGACAAGGATCCTTAAGATAAGGGTTTAAAACTTCCTTAAAGCCAAACAATATAGGTAGCTGTTTCAATGAAATGGAAGCTTATTTCTAAGTCTTTTATAATCCTTCTCATTTCTCATGATCTCTTCTTCCTTCATCTTTCAATCTCTTTCAACAACCTTGCATATGAGAACACAATAAAAATGGTCTGATGTCCCTGTTCATAAATAAAAAGCATGGTGAACACAGGATATGTATGTGTGTAGTTTTCTCCTAGTATTAAGCTATTAGAGCATTCTGGGAAAAAAGTAATTATGAAATTATTGATCTGCTATATGGTCAGCTTTTTAAGGTGTGCAACAATATCCTTAGTTATGAGTTCTGATATGAGGTGGATTATTTTAATTTAGCAGTAAAGTTTAATAGAAAAAATTAAAAGAACTATTAAAAAATAAAGATTTTTAAAAGCATTTCTTGCTTTATTTATTTAGACTATAATACCTTTATTCATATGCTTATGGTGTGAAGTCAGTACATAGGATGAAATATTACAGTACATGGAAGCCCAACACAGCCAGACCTCAACTAACTTCAGTTTGTTAATTAATGATCAACTTCTCTATTTTGCTTTGTTTGAATGTAGAGGCCATTTATACCAGCATCACTCCTGCAGAGTAGCGTCTTATCATGCAGAATGCCAGAAAGCACTCACTATATTTAAAGACTTTTGCAGTCACCCATCAGCACAGTGCCCAAAGGCAGGATTCAAATCAAGATTAAGGCACTTCAATGTAAGTGTTTGCCCGTGCACTTGAAGGTTTAGTTACCTAAAAAGAAAAGTCCAGTGTCATTTTAGCTGCCCAATGGTGTCTTTTCTAATTCTCCAGAAAGATCAAACCTCTTGTAGGTCCTTTATGATACCTGTCACATCTCCGGAGATGTCTTGGATACCCCACAACAAAACTAGCCCGACACTGGCTGTCTGTGTTGGTAACTGGGTCACAGCATAGGTTTCTAAGCTCCCAGTGCAGTCAGTGGAGATCTAAAGGACACTGAGTAACACCTAAAGGGTTACTCTTGACCAGCTATGAATGCCCAGTACTATTGCTCACATGTAGGCATCAGGTGTCAACTGAGAAGCTTTGACATGTCCTTTCTGGCCCAGGATGGTGTCTTGCACAGGCCCTCTGTGACCTCTGCCTGCCCTATTAGGATGTCTCAGACTATCGGTGGCTCGGCTGGCACTAGGTGCTTGTGTGTACGGCTGAAGCGAGTGTACAGTGAGCTGAATCACTGTCTGATGGACTTGAGGGTGTCTGAGTCACTGTTAGCTCACAGCAGGGCTGTTCCCAGCAGGAAGAACAGATGCAGCCATGCTGTTTGGGTGGAAAAAGCTGCATGTACACTGATCGTTCCTGACAGTTGGCCTTAAGGCCAGGAAATAGACCCAGGCACTTCTATGTTATTTAGTACAGGCATGGTCTTACCGAATGTGCTATTATTTTCGGTCTTTTTGCTTTGTAGTTCCTTTGTTGCACAAACTAGGTTAAGACAAGTTCATGCTCATGAAGATTTATTAGGAGGCTCCATACCTGATGTCATTCATCAGCTCTAAGGCTGAAGTTTACTTCTAGAGGAGATAAAAAATCAAAAGAGGAAACAGAGAGAGGAGAGAGGAGGAAAAGCAATGGGGGTCCCAGGACGAGCATCCTCCCCTGGGTTCCCATCCAGCCCAGTGGGTGTCCACATAATATTTTGCCACAGTAACAGTGTAGTTTTCATCAGGATCCACTCAAGCCCCCCATTGATTATTCTTGCTTACGATGCTGAAGCACATTTTGATTAGCAACAGGGGCTACATGCTGAATAGCTCCTAAGCTTTATGCTTCTGTTATATTAGGGTCCCTAAGGTAACTCAAATGCTACAGCCAAAGGGGAGGAAAAACAAGTAAAGAAGGGATGATTCTCATGCTGGTGGCAAACTCCTCCCATAACAGCAATATCAGTGTATGCAGGCACAAGGCATTAAGAATAACAACTTGGGGAAAATAGCAGGAAAGCAACCAGGGGAAAATGCTGCCACAGAGGCTCTGGAACAGCACTGCCTTGGCAGTTTGGGTGAATGGGTGCAGAACTGCCACGGGCAAACAGGCAGCAGAACTGCCAGTGGAAAGCCCTTAGCACTAAAAAAGGCCAAGGCACCTACATGCAACATCTCCCTCAGTGTGATCACTGATGATGCACTTCTAACTTTTAACTAAAGCACCGTTGAATTCAGAATGGTGTGTTCTTCCCTCTTTATTTTAGAAACACTCCTCAACATCAATTTAAAAGCATTTATGGCTTTTGTAGGAAAGTCATGCTGTTGCAATACCCTATCACTAAAATGACTTAGAAAGATCTATAATTGTGCAGCATGGCTTACATAAATCAAAGTACATTAGGGATCCATGCAATTTTTTTCTCTCACTTACACCATTGTAAACTTGAAGTATGTAAATCAGTACTAATTTAATTACTCTTGATTTGTCTTACTGTAAATGCACAAGCGTAGTCCATGAGTCATCTTTTTAATTAGAAATCCTAAGAAGACTGAAGCTGGACTGGAATTTTTCACATTAATTATGTTTTGTCAAGGAGACCTGAAACTGAGAAATACTCCATAATTTGGATTAAAATAAAAATAACATTAAAATTATATAATTTCTTCATCTATAATCTTCATTGCTGTAAGCGCTCCTGAGTTTCCAGCAGTGAATTTAGAGTATAAATTAAATATTGTTCCGGAGGCTACAGTATTGACAGATCATAAAAAAGCATTAACAACATTAAGATAATGAATAGTATTGGAAATAAAGGAGGCAAGTTTTGCTTAATTCTGCATTTGGAAATAGTATGAGACAAAAGTCAGCATGAACTTTTCTATTGATTTGACTGCTCTGTCTAGTCCCATACACAGCATCACAAACACAAACTCTGTACCAGCACTGAAATCTGAGCTGGGCTTCTGTGTCTGCAGGAGAATAACAACCAGGTCATTTTTAACATAGGAGAGACTTTAAATGAAGAAATATAGTACAGTATTCTACCCCTACAAACCACTTTCATGCAAGCAGTAGGACTTTTATGGTTGCTCCCACTTTTGAATTGCCTCTCCCTCTTCTCTTCAGCCATACAGTCTCTGGTGTCTCTCTCTCATGTGGCTCTTTATCTCTTCTTGCAGGAGACTCACACAAAGTAGAAGACACATTGGCTTGTGAATGACATAACAGAATCTAATACAACATGGCTGATGGCTTGGAATTGCTCAGAGATCAACCTTGGCCTCATTGGTGAAAAGGTAGACAGACTTTCAGGAAGAATATTGTGTCTCTAACAATGATCAGTCCATAAAAATAAATGGTAAAAAAAAATCTGAAGCAGATGCAGGCATAAAACCACCATTATACACAGATGGGAATGAAAAACCATCTTTAAAACACTCAACCCTGCATTTGGTCAAGTTTAACACCAGAAAGCTTTCAAAGGGAAATTTGGATGGCCTTTGGCCTTTGCAGAAAACCAGACAGTGTACGATAATCCTTATTTCTGTCAATAAAGAAAATGTTAAATGATATTAGCAAAGCATCTGCCTTTTTGCCTTTCTCACCACTCTTGCAATCTGCTTTCCTGCTGTAAAAGACTGTGGATTGGCTTTCCTTAGGAATGACGAATAGAAAAAAAGCTCTTGCTAGAAACAGGAACTCAGGTCTAGAATGTCAGCAACATATTTTTGTGAAAGACCCTGTGGCAAAAATAGAAAAAGATTAAACGGTCAGGGGACCATTTTGGGGGTCAATATGGTAAAGAAGAAAAGTTCCCAATGACATGTGACAACAGACACGTATACATGACTGATAGAAAGCCCATAGTTAGAAAAAAACAGTATTTGTTAAAAAAGTGAAAGCACAGTTAAAACCAGATGAATGTTAGGCAAAGAGAAGTGATCTTTCAATTGGTTAAATACAGTCCTCCCACCCCTTTCAGAACAAACTGCTGTACAAATTTGGTGGACTTGATGGCATTCTCAGGCAGAGCAAAGATGGTTGCTGTGAAACATCCACCATACCTCTTGTCATTGGAGCTCTAAGAGCAAAAACAGCCACAAAACTGATGGGCAGAAAGATGCAGATGTGTCTGGCCAAATAATACCTGTGCTCCAAGAAGATTCAATTAATGTTAATGGTTCTAATATTTTGCTGAGAGTGAATTTTCCTTTATTTCAGATCTCCAGACTTCTATGATCAAGCTGGCAATCCAATCCAAAACTTAAGCTGTTTTCCTGACATTCCCACTCTGAGCAGGCTGAGAAGATTGTGATACTTCTTTGTATTTTTCAAGAAGATTTGCACACTATATTTGAGAATCCCAAGAAGTCCAGGTTTACTGCTGATTTTGGATTACCTAATGTGAAATGACTGTGTTCATTTCACTGAAGTAAAGCTTGCTCACAACTGGTTAGAAGACAAATTTTGTTGCAAAGAACTGGACAATTAAAAGAAATAAGAAGAGGGCAAAGTAAGGGAGATTGGATTAAAAAAAAAGAAAAACAAAAACACACAGCTGAGTAAAACTATGTAGGGAACACTATTTTTTCTTCATTAGGACTTTTGAAAAATCAGATGAAAATTTTAATGAAAAAGGAAAATATTGAAAAACGCAATGATCTGAAAACATTCTGTATCAATCATTCAAATGTTGACTTTTGTGGACTTTTTTGTGTCTTATTAGCTTTAGCAAACATTTCAAAAGGCAGTTGACAAAAAACAATTGTGGACTAAAAGTCATAATTTTCTCAAATTAGAAGTCCTGACAACGTCCAAAACTCTTGTAGCTTGTGGTGTGCATTGCGCCCATCTTTAGGGAGACAGTTACTGCCTAATTCTGTTTCTCCCATTTTCTCACCACCTCCTGACCCAGAACACATTGCCTATTGATGTGATCCAGCGAGACAGATTTACACCTTCCACTAACGTCAAGCCCTTTATTTAGCCACCTGCTCCGGGTTCTTCTACTGAAAGCCACTCTGGCTGCATTTAAGTTGTTCATAAGGAATGTCACATGAATCAACACAATTTTTGACCTGACGAAGATTTCCATTTTCAGTGTCTGCTACATTTTCTTCAGTCCAGTTGAAAAAATATACAGAAAGCAAGAATCAACTGTTCTTGCCTATGCTTATTGTCAGAGGAATCAAGAAAATAAAGCAAAAACACAGTATCATTGCCCTGAGCTAGTAAAGCTTTGATAATGAGATAGCTGCTGATATATGGTAAGTAGTGCTGGATATATTTAAAAAGCAAGAAAGCCAAAGCAACAAAAGGTCTATGGGTAAGCTAACGAAAACAAAGCTACCTAAATTCCCCACATCTTTCTGCATTAAATGTTTATCATCATGTGAGGGATGAATCACCCAAATATGTTAGAGTACTTGTTAGTTGGAGGGCATCCTTGTTGACAAGCAAACTGCATATGATCTGAGTCTTTGTAGTTAAAGTCAGCAAGCTCTCTTCATTCTCAGAGGGAAAATGAAGTAGGACAGACAATTTTTGATGTGTTGGAAATAGAGAAATAAACTACAGGAATTACTGGTTTATTGCAGTACGTCTTGAGGTCACTAGCTTTAGGACTGATGTCGCTACTAACTTATGCAAATATATTTCCTTCTGTTAACTTATTTTCTTTCTCTGTAAAGTTTTAATCACCTGATTCCTTGGGGCTTAAACTGGCAAGCTATCCATGATCCTACCATCTCTGTATCTATACTGGATAGGTAGACAAGCCTAAGAAAGGAGCTGTGCTTTATTGTGGGAAAGTTTAGCCCAATTTGAATTCCAGAAAATCTGAGAAAAGACAACAAGTTTTGGTTACATTTAAAGACTTACACTATCTCTTAATTTGCATAGGTTAGTTTTAAAAGAACAAAGAGCAGCAGGGGGACTAGTTCAACTTGCCTGGAAGTTCTCAATGCAGTGAAATCTCAGCTTGGAGTCCATAGGCATTGTCTCCTAAAAATAATAAAACCTAAAATAAATAAGAAGTCTTTGTATTGGTCCCCGGGTATGTAACCTTCGTTCCATTACCTATGGTAAAGATAACAGCTATTGACTACCTCTGCATTATTGCCTCATGTTTGCAAAAAGGTAACCTTATGACGACACTGGAAATCAAGTTAGAATAGACAGGAAAAAAACTGTGTCTGTGAGTAGGGTGTGATCTTCGGGTTAAATGAATCCCCAAAGAAAAGTATTAATCTGTGAAGTGCACTTTAGATTAGTGCATGGGTGGTGGCTCCTGAATTCTGAACTGCACTGAAAAAGCAGAAGGCCTCATGCTTTAAAACTGTGTAAATAGCATGAATATATCTCAGATGGTAGGAACTCATTTGCTCTCATCTGCAGCCAGCACTATCCAGCCAGAGGTGATATGTTATGCTTAATTGATTAAAGGGATACTGTTAACATAAAAATCATACTTCATTCTGAAAATGTTTTAACCACTGTTATAAGAAGTAATAACTTTTACTGCCAGGCATTGGAAGAGATTAGGAATTCTGCCTTTTTTTCTCTCATCCCTATACTTGGCAAGGACTTTTTGTACCAAGGCTGATCAGATATTTTCTGTTGTAATTGTGTTTTTACAAATACTTTTTTAGTTCTTAAAAAAGCAAAATTTGCTTTAAATTTTGTAACAAATTTATTTGAGAACAGTAGGTGTTCCTAGAACATAAATGTCTATTTGCATGTTATGTGAAGTTCCTCTGGAAAAGAAAAAATATGCAAAATTTTCAACTTGTTCTTTTTGGCATAGAGACAGCTCTGTGGGCACCTTTTGTATAGTCAGTCATTCTGTCACTATCATCCTCCGGTGACTTTGTCTTTTACACAGCAATAGGGAAAAAGAAATACGTTTTAAAGATAGGAAAATGTGAATGCAAAAATATAACACTAGCAGGATGTCTCAAGGTAAATGCATTGGCAGAAACTGCATTTAACTTCCTTTAAATTGACTAGATCTCAAGTTGAAAGTTTCCCATTAGTGCTTGAAATTAATGTGTCATTCAGTTTTCAAATGACAAAATAGCATATAGCTAAGTAAAAAAGATGCAAGAAGCAAGCAGTACAAAAGAAGAATAAAAGCCACCACTCCACAATGACTTCTGAGACAGTGAATCAGGCTGCCAACTGTCAGGCTGTATAACCCCTGGTTCCTGAGATTCCAGAAGGAGATGGTGCTTCAGTTTGACATTTATGTCAAGAGCAAACGAAGCCAAGTCCGAAGCTACCCACGGGATTGTGCATTCACACTGAAAATATATCTCTTGTTAGGGTGTTCCTGGAGGTCATTCCATCTGAATTAAGATGCAAGGAAAAGAGTTCTTCAGTGGAAAGCTGAACTTGTGTGAAAACAGACGTTATAATCAATATTGTGTGCTGGTAAGGACTGTCCAGTCACAACCCTTATGACTTGAGTATGCAAAAGTGAAGCATACGTGGCTGTCTTCTTTGTTTGTTGTTTATTGAGAGTTTAGGTTAGAGAAGTGACCTAGAGCTATGATTTAAGGCAGTAAGGTTTAATTACCTTTCTACACCAGTTGAAAACTATATTCTTACCTTCTTTTTTTTTTTTTTTTACATTAACTCCATTGATTCTTGCAACAAACATAACAAAACTATGCCAAATGATCAAGACAATATTTAAAAACTAAAGAAGGGAAAGAAAGAACGCACACACACACAAAAAATGAAAGAACTCATACAATATTAAAATTGGAGAACTGGCTCAAGTTATTAATAAAAATGGAAATACAGTCTGGTATATACCAGAATATCTTTTTATATATGCACCCTTGCTTAGTACATATTTTCTTGAGCAAAAGTAGGGAGTTAATATGAGGACTGTAAGTCAAGAGACCAATCCTCTGCTCACTTTTTTGATGTAAACCAGAAACCTCTTTCCTTAAATCAGTGAAATTTCACCATTTAAAATGAGGGAGAGAAATAACAAAAAAAACAAAAAGGTATATCATGTAGAAGAATAAATCCTGTCCTTTCTAATGGCACAGGTGTTTGGAGTACAGTCTTGTACTCAGGACGTGACCCACAGGAGTTTGCCAAACTGATGATAGCAGCAACATATTTGAAAAGAAAATAATAGCTTCATGTGTTTCTTCCTGTCCAATTTTCTTCCTTTGTAAATCTTTTAATCCAACTAGAATGATTTCTGTGGATAATCCCTCTCCTAAAATGTTTGCATTTTGAAACATTATCTAAACAGTGCTGGCATCTGACAAAAGTCTCCCTCATGAGGTCTCATTTGATAAGGAACTCTCAAATACTAACTCTTAAAAAGCCCTCCCCCATCTTTGCCCAAAGCTTGTCCACTCTTATAATGGGAAAATTAAATAGCAATAAATATAGCAACACATAACACTACTCGAATTGTTCTCATCTTATTCTTACCTCTTAAATCACAAAACATTCCTCAAAGAAAGCTTCATATCCTTGTCTCCAAACAAGGGAGGGAAACCAAGGTCAGGAGGCAAGCTGATACGCCTGATATCGTTCAAAGCAACAGGCAAGCCAGAAATGAGCCCCTTGAGAAAAACATTAGTGCCACAGCTTTCCTTTATGACCAGAATTCATATCCGTATCTCCCAAATCCAGGCCAATGTTTCATCCAGAGCAATAAAAAGCCATTTGCAGTGAAGCAACAAGAAACTACCAACATCTCTTTATGGGTTCTTGTACCGTGTGAAAACTGGTCGTGCAACAGAAACATGGAAAAGCACACTGGAAATGATGATAGAACAAAAGACTGATTTCTGAGCAGAGGTGTGTTTTGGTAGAGTAAAAGACGCCTAAGCAAGAGAATTTATAATCAAGAATATGTTGGAAAATTGTAAATGAAAAAGAAACATATAAGGGTTTATAGGGTGCAAAGGAGTCTAACCTGAAAGAAAGGAATGAACTGAAGGACTTTTCACCTGAGAAAAAGAAATAAAATTTTAATATGAAGGTTTGATGTGGGGCATATATACAATAAAAGAAAAAAACAACCCAAAAATAACACAACCCACAAACCACCCCCCAAAAAAAAAAACCAAACCAAACAAACCAACGAATGTTCTCCTGTAAGAAAATTAATGGGAATCTGGGGAAAAAAAAAAAGTGTATTGAAATCCACAGTCATTGCACTCATTGCTGATCTCACATGGCATCAACTGTGCCTGCAATAGATGTAGGATGCAGACAGAGTTCTGGATACAGCTGGTGATACTGTTAGGAGGTGATGGGCAGATGTTGCTTCTGTCAACCTGGAGTTGGCATTAACATAGTGGCACCAGGATGTTGGATCCATCCATCTGGGTATTTGCCTAACAGCCAGGGAAAGCACCCAGCTTGGTAAGGATCACCCAAGTCCTCCTGATGGCAGAAGCAGGTTTGAGTTACATGGCATTTCCAGAAAATCAGATTTGATTTATTGTCATGATTTAGGCTGCAATGATCAAGCATAGGGCTGCCCTGCAAGTGCCCCCAGACATCATCAGCCACACGGTTTGCACACTGTGTTATCCCTTTTCTTATTCCTTGAGTCTGTTTTTCACTGTCCTTGCACCTCCCTATCTCTGTGCTAGTATCTTCCCAGATAAGCTAATTACTGTTCCTACTCGCTGGTTTTCTTACAGCTGTATTTAATTTTCATGTTTCTGATACCTCTACCTAGATAATTACAGCCTTATATGGTATTATTGATATGCTAACCCTGGTACTTCCAAAGGGTTCCAAAGGGTTCCCCTTGCAATGTTTTGCTTACCAAAAAGTCCCCTCCAATTATATGTGAGGTCCAGCTGGTTCTCACTTCCCTTCAACTACATGGAAACTCCATTTATTTCTCATGGATTCATCTTTAACTTTTGTCAGCTTCTTTTGTTGTTATCTGTCATATCCAGAGATTCTTCACATCATGTCCAATAGTTTTCCATGTCCTGTTCTGTTAACTTAACCTCAGGCCAGGGCCCATTCGGCAGCCAATTTATTTGCCTACAGCCCTAACTGATACAAAGCAGATGACCAAAATGCAGTATTAAGGGTTGGGCAGCCCACATAGCCCCCTTCCTGCCCAACATATCTGCCCTTGGTTTCATACTTATGATCTGATCTAAGTTGAGACCAGTGCAAATGAAATGTGCTGGAGTTGGTCACTGATTATGCCATCTTCTGCAATTTATTTAGTCTCCTTGAGCCCCAGTTCACCTGTCCATCAAGTAGGAATAAACAATATGTCATTTTTGATAGCCAAGCATGTTTTGAATTTTCATGTATTTATTATTAAAAAGTTCTTGCCACTCTTTAGGAAAAGGTGGTCACATATATGTAAAGTGATACGAAAGAATCTAAATAATTCCTCTATTTTAGCATTCTTCTTGAGCATGGGAGTTTCTGTGCAGTAGTGCAAGAGCTAATCACTGGAGCGTGGTCTCATGTAATATCTGTTCATCTGTTTATTGTACTTTATTTATTCCTCTGTTGTGTTTATTCTAAAAACTTAAGCTACAGAATGTTTGCAAATATACAATAACAAACTTGAACTACGGTTGACAAGTATATAGTACAATACATGGTACAATTTCCAGTGTATTTCTTTACTAATTCACAGAACTCCAGGTTTTCAAGTGGTTTTCCAGCCTCAATGACCCAAATTAATGAAATCCTACTTGTGTTATTTCTAACTGTCAGCAACTGTTGCCTTGTGCTATTAGGCGTACAACTGATCTGACAGTCAGTGGGGAAAAAAAAATCCCACCATCTTCTCCTTCTGACCACACAACTTAACATATTTGTGTTTGGTTTTATCTCTAATTTTAGTTTTCTAATTTTAAATATTAGCTTCAGCAGTTTGTCGGACTGCTGGTATTCAGGACAGCGGATTAGTCTCTGTCATGACCCGCATATATAACCACAGTCTGAAGGGTGCAGAGAAAAGTAAAATGCCTTTTAAAGCACTATCTTTGCTAAGAGCTATGTTTGTTTCAGATGAGATGTGTCATATATCTTGTGTGCAGCACTGCCTGTCTGATATGTCTTGTCACATTACTTCTTCTGTCATGTGTCACATTATGTAAGGTCATGCTACTTTTGCTAACAATAAGACACAAAGACCTAGAACAGCAGTGAACTGCTTGCTGGAGACTCCTTTTACACTTCATGCTGTCTCTTGCAAGGAAGAGAAAATCAAGAGCTGCAGCACCAAACTACCAAGCCACCTGAAGAAAAAGAAGTAAACTACCAACTGCTCTAAGGACAACAGTCAATAGACTTTTTGGAAGGTGATTTAAAGCCCGCTACTACATTCCTTACATAGCCTAAACTGCCATTAGAAGCAAATGAAAGTCTACACAAACTGAAGGAAGATACCATGCCTTTTCCAATGAGTTTACAATTTGCAGCTCTTTTTCTTGACTATATTCAGGGCATCAAGCACCACATCCCAGATTACTACACTGGAGACAGATTATGCATTTCTTCTACATCTTATTTAAACTGTGATTGATCAGGACTAAATCCACTGAAATCAGTAGTACTATACTGATGTAAGTGGGAGGAGAATGAAGCATGTGTGTTTTCTTCCTATTTGCATTTCAGCTACACAACTACTTTTCCAGAAGTACAAATAATAACAGTACCAAAGCTATTAAGTAGTATGCAAAGCAGTAAGAAGAATGCCTGCATCAAGATCTTAAAAGAGAACAGTTATTGTGGGTCAGTGTCACGGAGATGTAGGAAAGATTTGTTCTTACATTTGTGATCCACCTAACCATCACACAGCACTAACAAACTCTTTTGTTATTTAAGTGATATTGATTTCCAGCGGGACATTTGGTACTTCTCCTGTGTAATTATCTGGAATTTGGACTCTACCACAGAATCCTTAGTAGAAATTTTCCAGAATCTCCTTTGTGATCTGTGACTGGAATTACTAGTATTAGGAATTGCTGGAGTTTTACTGGACTTGTGTAGAAAGCAGGTATGCAGAGGAGATCTTGGTGGACAAGAAGCTGACCATAGCCTGCAATACATCCTCGCAGCAAAAAAAGGCCAACAGCTTCCTGGGCTGCATTAGGAGGAGTGTTGCCTGCAGGTCAAGGGAGGAGATCCTTCCCCTCTACTCAGGACTGAAGAGGCCACATCCGGAGTGTTGTGTTCAGTTCTGAGCTCTTCAGTGCAAGAAAGACACAGAATTACTAGAGAAAATCTAGCACAGAGCCACAAAGATGATTAAGATATTGGGCATCTTTCATATGAGGAGGGGCTGAGAGAGCTGGGATTGTTCAGCCTGGAGAAAAGAAAGCTCAGGGGGGGAACTCATCAATGTGTGTAAATACCTGGTGAGCAGATATGAAGTAGAGGGAGTCAGACCCTTCTCAGTAGCACCTACTGATAGCATAGGAGACAATCAGCACAGATTAAAAACCAGAAACTCCCACCTGAAGACAAGAAAGCACTTTTTTGCTTACTGTGAGGGTGATCAAGCCCTAGAATAGGTTGCCCAGAGAGGTTGTGGAGATTCTCTGTCCTTGGAGACATCCTTAGAGTTGGGAAAACCTGAATGGACACAGTGCTGGGCAACCTGCTCTTGTTGACCCTGCTTGAGCAGGAGGAGGTGTGGAGTAAAAGATCTACTTTCCAACTTCAACCATTCTGTGATTCTGCGACCTTTATGTGGTGGTCAGTCATTTTACTTTATATATACACTCTTTCCAGGCTACACAAAATCATACTATTTTCCACTGAGGCTGTTTCCTCAAAGATTCTTAATGAGAAGAAAAAAGTGGATAGAGGAAGAAACAGTATTTGATTAAGTCCTTAAAAAGCAGTGAACGCAGACAAGCTGACCTGCTTGGAAGTTCAGAAGAGTTTCTAGACCTCGTATCGACATCTGCCGGTGATTTAATACATAGACAAGTTGCAGCTGAAGTTCTTCAGACCTGACAGCCACATAATGAGAAGAGTGTATGTAACATGTGCCCTCAGTAGATCACATCACCTTTAGCTGCACCAGCACAGTCAGAGCTGTGAATGGCTACTGGGGCAGCAAAAACCAGACGTTGAACTCTAGCACACGACAGAGACTGACAAATGAAACGTGATATTGTAGATTTCACACTGGCCAATTGCAGATGAAGAAAACCAAAGCTGAAATACAGACCTATTCTTCATATAGACCATTGGAAGACTGTGAATCATGAAAGCATGTTTCCTTGTATCCTAATGAGAAGGGGAATGTTGAAAGTGTAACTAAAAGAAATCTGCTGAAACGCCTTTCTCCGGAAAAGACTGACAGGCTTTGTGGGTTAGGAATATATTATTCAGAGAAGGGTATTGTATATGATTCCATCAGGGCTTTTTAAGAAAATCATACTGATAGATGTCTACATCTGAATTCAGTTACAATGCACCTTACTGCACAGGCAGAGGAGGAGGAGCTGACCAAATGTTCCTCTAGGTATGTGCTGGCTGCCAGGTGTTGACCCTCCCCTTTCGGCTATTGCCTGTACTGGAATGTCTCTCTGAGACTGAAAAAGAGCAAAATAAAGCCTAAAGACTGTGTTTGTACAGAAAAGTGAAGAACGGAAGGAGACACTTTTGCCTTGACAGAGGAGAGAGCAGGAGCGGCGCTGTACCTTGTTTGGTAGGACATTCACCTGCAAACATGAAGAAACCTTATTTCTTCCCCAGGATGTTTACAGATTTTAGACAGATGCTATTTTGTGCAAAATCCATAAAAATTCTGGAAAATAGAGGTGGGCGCTCAGTTTTTCTCTCTTACATGATCAATGTAACACTGAGCCTACAAATTTAGTTTTCTGTATGTTATTCCTCTGCTCGTATTCCCTGTATGTTGATTTCCTTTATTGTCTTATTTAGAATACACGCCTTTACAAAGGTAGACTGTCTTCCAGCAGTACATAACTCTGTCAGAATGGGCTTATGAGGCTGTGTGAAATGCAATAAAACACAATGAATAACAACAACAATGGCTAGGAGAATTACCATTTTATAGACCTGAAAGATGGTAAACACATTGTCCTGAATGCAAGAAGTTTCTTTCCACAAATGCAAATCTTCTGGTCTGTTGCTGTGTAATTTTGGTTTGAAATTTAAAGACTATTAAAAGCAAAAGAAAACATTTGTGCATGTTTAATATATAAACCCCACATTTTCTTAACCAGATAATCCAAATGTACCACTTCAAAAATCAGTCTTCTAAAGTGAAAAAAAAAAAAAGTATTCTTTTGCACTGAAAACACAGTAGAGTAGCATGCTGACTATAACAGCTTTCATGCTACAAAAAGCCTCGGAAAAAATAATCATATAAATTCAGTATTGAAAATAATGTTTTATCATCATAAACTAACTGGATTTTAATTAAATATTGCTTTAATGACATTATTATGGGAAACATTAAAAAGTAGCTCAACACTTGCCACTGGTTATTTTCTTAATAAAGCTGTTGTGGAAAGCTTTAATCTTTTTAAAATGCCACATATTATAAACCAAAAATTTTCCATTTAAACCATCCAAACTATATTCAAGGAGTATCTAAACCAAGTAGCTGCCTGAAAGTTTTCGGGTTAGATCAATATCTTAGCAAATATTTGAGGAAATAAGAATAAAGTTCCTAGGTTTTTTCACCAAAGAGATTCTCTGTGTAAGTACACACACACACACATGTGTATATATATAGGTGTGTGTACATATATATATATATAAAATTATATGTATACACCATATCCAGAAGGGTGAATACTAATGCCATCATGACAGCTCAAAGTGCATCATGTATCTTTCTTGCCCATGCAACTCCACTGGAATTAAGAACCTAATCCTGTAAAAATCCATAGACCCCACTGGGAGCTGGATTGTGCTCTTGCTTGCTTACATTAAATACTTAAAGCTGCTGTGGTTTTTGTATTGGCACTATGTTCATTGGTTTTTTTGTTCATATTGCCGGGTTAATTCTGCAGTCAAGGACAAGAACCTTAAAAATCATGAGCATTTCATGTATTTGGCTAAGACAAAAAAATCCTCTTCCATGTTTTCTTGCAGTAAACAGGGCCGTAGTTTATCTTCATTTGCCATGCTACAAAATAGAGGTAAGTTTTCTGACATCTGTGAATTTACTGTGGATTTTATGTAAAAGAAAGGGTATTGAAAGAAAAAAGTGAATATTTGTGTATGCTTAATATATAAACCCCACATTTTCTTAACCAGATAATCCAAATGCATCACTTCAAAAAATCAGTCTTGTAAAGTGAAAAAATATTTTTTTTAAGAATGCCCCCAAGCTGTTGATCAGGTCAGTAGCAATATTCCACTTGCTGAAGTCACTCAGGCTATTCTTATGATTGCAGTAACTCATATGTTTGGGGGTGTACAGCACAGAAGCCTTAGACAGACCTTCTTATTTATTTTATGCATAAACCAGGCACCTTTGCATAGAAACTCTTGTGCATACTGTTCTTTTAGACTATCAGTCTTTTTTCTTAGACACTCTTGTGATATGGCTTCATGTTTCCCTCTGCAGAAGTTTAGACTCCGCAAGGTCTTTGGGAGACCTTCCCAGCATCCCCTTGGCAGTGGCTCCTCTTCTGTTTGCCCAAATCACACTGTTCCCACAGCGAGTCACAACTTTAAGTGGGAGATAAAGGGGTGTATTCATGCACGCTGTCAGGTGTAGGAAATTTAAAAATGAGGGGCAGAATAAATACATAGACCATTATAAAGGTAGCAAATACTAGCGATACTTGAACAATGCCTTAAATTCCCAGCCACAGGCTCTCATTATACGACCAGAGTGCATATTTTGCACTGCTTTTATGCTGCCTCCACAGCAGATACAAATTGTCAGTGAAGCTAGTTCAGAACTTTCAGTCAGAAGGATCTTCTGATAAAACATGGCCTTCTTGCAAAATTGATTTTTTTAGATTTATTTTGTGGACAAATATTCCATTTTTCCACTGGGAAAAATCAAACTGACAGGTCTCCAGGCTCCTCACCTGGAAGGTTTTTGTCAGCTTCACTTTCTGCAGGCACAAAGTAAATTTGACAAGCATTGGCCCGGCAGACTGTCAGACCTGAGCACCCGAGCTCTCTGCCTCCTCCAGTCTGAGCCACCTTTCCTCACTGTGCTGGTAGGAGGGGTGAGGACCCAGAAAGCCGGAGCGCTGCCGCTTCAGCTGGCCTCCTGGAAAGCTGTTGTCAATTCACTATCATTGCACGTGGGGTCTAATACTGAGGAGAGCCATTCAAGGGTAGTAGGACACAAGTTGTAATTTTGTTTCACTTCAGGTGGAAAGAAGTGGTTTGGTTTGGTTTGGTTTGCCTAGAAATGCTTCTTATATATATATTTCTTCTTTTTTTACCTTTATCTTTTTTCTTATTTTCTCTCTTTTTCTGTTCTTTTTACCTCTATTTTAATTCAGGGCAAATGTTGTTACACTACAGTATATATAATTACATTCTATCATATATAATATATAATATTAGATGTATAATGTACAATATACACTTAGTTATTTGTATGTGCTTCTGTATGTATCTCTCTATATATACATGTATAAAAATGCCGCAATTTTTTACACTGTTACACTGGTTGGCTCTGACAGTCCTTGTTATGTCCTTCATGTTCAAGAGCAGAAAGCTGTTCTTTTTAAACTTGTTACAAATTGTGGCATAAATGAAATGTAGCAAACTATACTTTACAGTATTAGAAAACAAGGGAAATCTCTGTATTTAGGAACAGTAGCAGAACTAAAATCTTCAATACTGAATAAAATGGATTGCAATTGAAAACACCAGTGGTAAGGTAATGTCTAACTTATACACTAATTTACATAGCTGCAAATAACCGTAACATTTATCAGCACGTAAACCTACTTATAGACTAAAAGACTTGCTGCTTTTCCACCTCTGCAACAACTTCTTCAATTCTTTCAGTAAAAGCTGGCCAATTTTCCACTTCTGTCCTGAGATGATCAATACTCCCTAAGTGAGCCACCTTTTGAAGTACTTCGGGACACATTTAGCTCTGCCTTTGATCTTTCCATGTCTCCTTTTAGATATAATGAATTTTACTTTACTAAGGCTTTATCCCACCAGCTCCATTTTTATTATCCTTTACCTGACTTTCCGGAAGATAAAAGCAAGTTAAAAGGATAGCTTTTCTTAGCAACAAAAATTAATCATGCATCCCCATTTTGGGGAGGGACATACACATTGCAACCCCAGAGAAATCCTCATAAGCAATGCTTTTTGTAACATTTCTGTGTGATTGTTCTTGAGGAACACACAAAGCCAAGCAAATGGGCAGAGGTGAACTCTATATCCATGTCGTTTTTAAACTTATTTTCTGAGTAAAAGGGTGTTCCCAGTTGTACAAATCCAAGAGAAAAACAAATGGGAAGTTATGGTTCCTATCTTTTTGTGCAGTTTTTCTACCCTGTTATTCCTCCATGTCCTGCTCTGTGTTCCTCCCCGCTCTCTCTGCCAAGCCTGTAAGCAACAGTCACGTACAGACAAGATTACAACTGAAGCAGCTTTGAGCAAAGAGGGTTACTGGATACCACACATGGTAGTGCATTTCCTTGTTGCGGACTCAATCTGTGAAACCTTTGCTAAAACACATGGATTCACTCATATTCTCTTAGATTTACTGTATGAAGATCAGCATCTCACCTGCTGTGGTGTAACACAAGACAGCACAGTATCTGAACTCAGACACGGGTGAAGGCAAGGCTGCAATCTGGCTCTGTACAATGAAAAGGTAGCACCTGTGTGTCGTGCACTTGTCTGGATTTCGGGAGAGGACATTTGCTGCATCCTTCTGATACCATTTGCCCCAAACCTCACCTGCACCTCTGCTATATTGGAAGAGAATTTGCACCATAAGTCTTCTCCCGCCCTCAGCTCTAGTTCACTGGGATGTTCTTACGATGCTAGGCACCGCACAAAACCAGCTCAGTTTGTCTAAATGGACAGCTAGGGTATTTTATTTGTTTGTTTGTTTTTCCTTCCATTTTAAACCCAGAATGAATACAAGTATTCAGACAAATGTACCTACAAGAAAATCTTCAACAGCAGAAACCCTGCAAAAAGTATAACAGCTGCTTCAAATTTGGGAATAAGAAAATTATTTTTCTGCTCAACAAATTTTGGAAAGGCACTCTTTCCAAATAAGCAACCTGGAGAAAGTTGACTCTTTGGTTTGCTTTTCAGCGTACATCTGAGTACGTTTGTTATTAGCAGGAAGAGTCTTAAGACTAGAAAATAAAATTGCCTTTCCAGACTACATGAATTTTAATCCACAGTAAATGTGGGAGTCAACAGGGCTGCTGAAATAGAAGGTAATTTTCTGAACAATATCCTTACTTTTCTACCTAATTCACAATCTAATAATTTTTTTTGTGTAAATGAGGCAAACCCTTGCACTAGATTGGTGTCAACATTAGAGAGATAAGCAGGGGAGGTGGAAGAAAAAGAAACCAGCTCAGACCCAAGGCACCCATTTAGCATCCTGCTATTTGTGTGATGATAAAACTGAAAAAGACAGAAGGCATAAAGAAAGGAATCCTGAAAGGCCTGATGAAATAATAGTGAAGCTAACACAGTGCTAACAGGGCTCAGGAGAATGTAAACTCTACCTCCCTCATCATGCCCAACCTTGGATTTGCAAGGGAAACTCTCCTGGAAGGATCCCAGCTCTCAGGACTGCTGGAGGGTCCTTGCAAATACCATCAGATAAAGACTTCTGAGCCCATACACGGACGTAGGGCATGCCCTAAAAATCTCCATCTTGCCAGGCATGGTCACGCAAACACCCTAACAGCTGCATCTAACTCACTGAGCAGCATGTTATAATTTAAGGAAAGTTGCATGAAGACCTGGTCTGAAAACTGAATTGCCTGAATGTCAGCAGCACACGGGTTTGTTCTGTGTGCATGTGTGTGTCTGTCTGCCATCCTCCACAAGCTGCAGAGGCTCATCTGCAGCAGGGTTTTTATGTGAACTGAGTTATGTAGAATTAGCTGTTGAACAACATATATATATAGCTGGGATGTGCCTGGTGTTTCAGACTGAATTTAAAGTTAAAATCACAATATATATGCTGCTGATTTAGAAGTAGGGTCCTTCTGTGAATGCAGTTCTCTGAAGAGAAGTAATGCATATAGTGCAGTTGTGTCACTGCTGTAAAAGGGAGTTCATCTGCAAAAAGAATAGTAAAAATAGTTGACATGCAAGAAGCCAGACCCAAGGAGTGGATTCAATTCAAAATGAAGACATCAAATACCGATGTCTAAAGGAATGCACATGCAGGTGAGCTATGTGTCTAAGATGTCACATAATCAATAGAGACATAGTCAATACAGTCATTGTTTTTTAGGGGGAGATTCTGCTGACAAGTGACTAGGGGTGCAATTCAGTTTCCTGCACGCAGGCACAAACACCATTTGAGAAGGACTAGTACATGTAAAACATCCACCCAGAGTTGGTAGATACAACTCACAGGACCTATATTAAATCCACAGCTGTACTTCACTCAGCTCTGGCTTTGCTCCACTGACTGGCTATCCATTGACTATAGTATGAGCTAAGCACGTATGTCTATACCTCTCTTTAGGTGTCTTAATTTCAAACTGTACCTGTACAAAGATATGTGGACTTAATTTCTTGGTACTAAAATTCTTCAGTTGTGGAATTTTAGACTAAAAGCACCTACTTTTAAGTTGAGAGATAACTATCAGTGACAGTTTTCCCTATCCCATGAAGTGAATAAATTGTAATTCTTCCCAGCAATATCATCATGCAATCAGCCTCTGTCCTTAAAGATAAGTCATCCTGGTAAAAGTCTTTACAACCATTATCAAACGTTCTTCTGTCTTATGCCAGAAAAAGCCTCCTCACCCTTTTCTCAGATTTAGAAGATGCTCATATTTCATATCTGATCAACATAGCTAAAGCAAGTCATTGCATATGATATAGGAAGTATGGCCATATAAAGAAGGCTGGCTTCATCATGCCTCATTCAGCTCCACACTTGTAACGCCTCTCCCACTTCACAGGGTTTCCAGGATCAGACTAGAAATACGTACAGCTTCACTTTGCGAGAAGGTAGGGGAACTATAAGGACCCATTTTTGGTGCTCTGCCTCTTTCTTTTGGTTCGGCAAATCAAAATGGGCTACCTCTACCCCTTCTGCTCCAGTGACTCCCTGCTGTTCCTTTGACACAATAGCTATGGCAAGACTACTGTTCTCTAGATCTATCTCAGTGATTTAGCAGCTCCTCCTTGTTTACCTCTCCCATCTCTCTTCCACAAAGGTACATTCAGTCATTTGACATACTTTGTTTCAGTTGCAAAAAGTTCAGTTTGGATCTTCCTCTCTGACTCTTTAGGGTCCAAAGGAACAGACCCTGCCACTGAGGGAAGATATTTATCTTATAATCTGTAGGGCTATGTCTGCTGCAAAGAGTAGTTCTGTCCATGTTCTGCTTCACTAGTAAAAATGATGTGACAGGCAAGCAGAGTTGTGGGAAAGAAATCTTCACTGTGCATTCGAAGTGATCTTGCTTCCACAGTGACAGCTTCTGAACTAGCTATTACTGTTCTGGAAAGAGACGTTGAAGTTACAGCAGGTAGCTCTATGAAACTATTAGCTCAGTGTTTAATGGATGCCAAAAGCAGGCAGAATTAAGAATTACTTGTAAAGGAATAGAAAACAAAATAAAAAACATTGTAATGCCACTCTTTAAATCCCTCAGGTGTCTTTAATGTAGTTCAGTGTTTCCTTCTCTCCAAAAGAATACGGTCATACTGGGAAAGATACAGAGACGGACAACAAGGAGGACCAATAATAGTGAAAAGCTAAACATAACAACACTCTTCATCTTGGAGAAGTCACTGAGGAAAGGATATGACAGATGTCTATAAAAAAGCAGTAATACAGAGTGGGTGAAATGAATAGAAACTATCTCATCTATGCTAAGACCATCAAATAAAACTAGCAAGTAACAGATTAAAAGCAAGCCATAGAGGTATTTTCTCATATGTCTGACTGCTACAAGACAATGTGGTTGCCTAAAGCTTACCTGGATTCGAAAGAGATGAGAGAAATTAATGAAATAAAATTGACAGGATTCTACTGAACACAGCGGCGTCACCTTTCATTCAGGAAGTCCCAGGGGGATAAGTCACTGCTGGCAAAGGAGTGTACCAGGGAGGTGTCACCATATGTTGCCCTGTTCTTACATGCCTCCCTGTGCATCTGCCGTTGGTCAGTGTTGGAGATGGATCTAGGTGGATTTTTGCCCTGACCCAATAACAGTGTTCTTATGTTCACACAATTAGTGCTAACCTCCAGGGAAGGAATTTAGGCCAGCAACAGCGGTTGCTATTGCAATGCTTAAAATGCACATTCAAGACCCTGGCAGAATGGTTCAGAACATCTCAATTAGATTCTGAGTCATTCTATATTGTCGCTGCGGGGAGAGGGGGACCACCAACATTTTTGCAAAATTTGCTATTGGTTTTTAATTAGAATAAACGTATTTAAGTTCATAAAAATGTTTATTTGAAAAAGGGATGTGTTTTCCAAAGGAGACTGTGGGAAGAGAAAAGGAATTGCCCCTTCCTTCCATCTGAAATGATCTTTTGCTGAGCAGGGACCAGAAATCATAATTTCAGATATTGTGAGCACCATTATTTTATCAAGTGTCAGTATGGTACAAAATTCATTGCTGTCACTTTTTAATCTGATATTGATGATTCATACAAAGTCAGATAATATAATCCCCAATAATATGATACAAAGCTATTACTGCATGAGTCAGTTTACAGTAAAGAAGGATAAGAATATACCAGAACTCACTATATAACAATATTAGGGCTGTAATACACTTCTCAGAATAGCCAAGATAGACTTGGAACCACCTCCCATGTTAAATTAAAAAGCTTTTCTTTTGTTGTTGCTCATCATTAAATGTGTTGAATACTGTGTTCTTACCTGGGGGATTGTGGGAAGCTTGTAATATTTATAAAGGGAAGAGCCGCTCATCTCAGGGCCATTTCTTTTGTATGTATTATTTATTTCCTGATCTATCCCCTCCCATGTTCACTCTCTTCAAGAACTATGATTAATAAAACATTCCATGCTGAACAGTGTGGGTTATATTCCCAAATATATATATTCAGGCCATTTCTATGCAAATGTCACAGGAGAGATTTTTAATCACAAAAAATGTACATATTCGCTACTTGATCCATTCATTTTACGTTTATTTTTCAGATTAATTATTCTATTTCCCTACATGACAGGTTTTCAGCTGGGCACCCCAAAGGGATTTTGTAACCAATGTAGACAGACTTTGTTCTTTAACACATATGAGAAGTAACTGTAGAAGGGAATTAAAGGAACTGATTTAGAAAAAATATTTCTTAACTTTGTTATTTTGTTTTCTTAAACAATATTTAATTTATTATTAGCGTATAAGAAAAAAGAGGAAAGAATGTCATAAACTTCTTACAGTATGCTGTAGTATATTAAAGATGACGTATACATTCTCTTCATCTAACTTAAATCAATTTTCCTGTAGATATGAGGACACTATTGCTACAGAGACATACACCAAAAGTCCTTGCTGTGGCAACTCTCAATATCTGTTCATTGATGGAAATGTGACTGGGTGCTTTTAATCTCAGCATCTGATTAAGATAATGCATTAGTATTGGTTCAACAGAATTAAAACCCCTCAGATTTTGTATTATGAGAGAGGTCAAACTATGTAACATGAAAGGGGTTTGTTTGCTTGTTTTATATCTATTGGTCCCTCGTATCAGGCCACCTTGTCCCAGTGCAGCAATTTATTACTCATTTTCAGGCAATATGCATGTATTTCATGGAGCATATAGCAATAATATTCCCTGATTGTATTTATTTTCAGTTTGTATCACAGGGATATGTAATGGCCCCAGCAGAAGACCTGTCCTTCTGTGGCAGCACTGCACCAGCAATGTACAGTCCCTCATCAACAGAATACAGACTCTAAGGCCAGGGCAAGAAGCAGGTGAAATAGAAGGATGGTGAAAAAACTGTAAAATAAAAAATTCATTTTATTCTCATTAATACCAATGAAAAAGCCTTCTATTGCCTTCAGTGAGGCCATTTACGTATATTAACTTACATGTAAGTAGTCATGATACCCAAGGTACAGAATAACATCCCTGATAAGCTCAAAAGGGCCAGTGCACGTGGTCTTAATACACGTTAAAATGTAAATTTATTCTCAGACAGTTTAATTAAGTTCATTTTCAATCTTTATTTTTAATTGAAATTTTCAGTCTTGAGTCAATCCTCAATTCAAACAGGATATCAAACACCATAAGTGGAAATGGGTTGAGCGAGAACAGTTGCACTAGGCCTCCAGTCTGAAGTGCGATTCTCTTCTTAAATAGGGTGTTACCGCCAACCCACCTTTGACCTTCAACCTCACTTGCTTAGGAGAAGTGCACAACACTTTCTCCAACTGATTAAGAAAAAAAAATGCTAAGAAATGCAATCCCTTCATGATAAATTTCAATGAAGTTGAAACTATATCCTCCTGGAAATAGAGACCTTATGAGAAGCCTCAAGCTACATACCTCAAATCACTACTAACTTAGGAGAATCTTGCTCTTTGTCTCTGTTCAATTAAGTTTCTAAGGTTTTAAAGGTTCATCACAAATTATGATATCAGTACAGGAAGGACATAGTTTGACAGGTAGACAGATGCCAGGTTACAGGTCTTACCTGAATGACTGTACTGAAGCCATGAGCAGAAATAATACTGACTCGCTCAACTTTTCATCTGATCTCAGTAGGAGTTACACACACAAAAGAACTTCAGGACTTGATATCGCATTGCAGGACTGGATATAAGAAAAGCAAAAATCTTATTGCAATGATAAGTAATTATCTGGCATAGAAAGGCACTGCCTGTTAAATAGGGTAGGAAAAAGATAGGATTAGGACACCAGTTTCTAGAACTCTTTGTGGAACAGAAAAGTTATTTGGCTGGCTCATCCCAGGAGCTAAATTGGCTGGATATTAACACAAGCAAGAGTGTACAGACATAGGGATGACTCACAAAGTCTAAGGAAAACAAGGAACTCCTTAGAAAGCAATAGCTCAATCTTTTTTCTCCTCAGCAGTAGTAGTGGAGAATATTCCTAGGGGGAGGAATTAGTTGTCCTTAGCAAACAGGTGTATGGGTGTAGGTTCATCTTCAAGGGTGTGGATGTGTTCCTCTGTTAGAGATTAATGTGCTGACAACAAGTTAGGTATTTAGTCTGTTCATGAGCTCCATACTACATGCAGCTTTGGTATTTTCAGCAGTCTAATAGCTGACGTCTTCTAGAAGTCTAAAGATGGCGAAAAGGGGGTGATAATTTTGTAAAGTTATGTATTCTTTCAAACGATCCTTCACGATCACCCTTTTAGTCCCAGTTTGAAAGGTCAAGAAGAGTTTTCAATATCAGAAAAAAAAAATCATAAGCTCTAGTAAACTTTTCTATGACTCTCTATTAGTTTTTTTGTTTTGTTTTGTTTTGTTCTTTATAGACAATAATATAAAAATTCAAGAAGTGCAAATTGGATTCTGGATGTTTAACCCGATTCATAAAAGGGATCTAATTTAAAGAACATACTTTTCTCAGACTTTTCACCAGAACAGATAAGTCATTTTTGACTTATTGACCAGGTGACTTGTAAATTCTCCTGTCACAGAATTTCAAGTGGCAACTACTGAAAAAAATATAACACTCCGCCTTATCACATTTTGAACTCCAATACTTGTCTAAGAGATCATTTGTTATTCAGAGTTTTATAGAAGCAACTCTGTTTCAGCCATAATATTTTGCCTGATCGTTTGTGACATTCATTTCTAGAATTCAGAATAGCATGATACACCTAATATTCTGGGTTTGTACTCAACTCTATTATAAAATTCAGACTATCTGCTTATGACAGACACTCATTAAGGAGGGGTTTATGATTTAGCATTGAAATTGCAATCTCTAGGGGGGCTTGTCTGGCCCTTCTGAGGAAACACCCTGGTTAAAAAATTATGTTAAGGCTGGAATGTGAGTGCAACAGTGTCTGTAGCTGAAATACCTAATACCTGAAACTGCCTGAGTGACGTTTGTCACAGACCAGCAAAGCTAAAAAGGAAGATGACCATTATCAGGTTTAATTGCAAAAAGACTTTCAGGAAAAAAAAATCAGCTTGAAAAAATTTCTTAAAAAATATAACTGAGACAAAGAAACAGAAAAGCAGTCAAGATCTGGTTTGGTCCTCCCAGAAGTTGCCTTATGGCACCACTGCCCAGCCCAGGCAAGGCTGAGCATCCTTCCCTGGGATGACGTAAGGATCCCACACCTGGCCAACAAAGGGCGGCTGGAAGTAGCACACAGGGACCCTTGGGTGGGCATGTGTAACCTGATGGGGATTTCTTCCCTACACGTTCATTGAGGGTTGCAGTGAGCAGCATGGACACAGCTACAGCTGGAGCGTCTGCTTCTCCCACAGAAGGGGGATGCAGGTAGGGGGACGCAAGAGGGACTGTAAACACCGGAGAGAGTGTGTGTGCCTGAAACTCACATGATTTGTGAAGGATGTGACTGTGTGAATATAAATATGAGCCCGTGTATGTTCGGGTGTGATTACATTTTTTTGAGCTTAGTTACAGAAGAGTGTTTAGAAATGTGTGGTTGGATATTTACCAATGTTGACAATTTATCTGTTGTATTGCTGACACTGATCCTGAATGTGTAATTCACTGAGTGTTGGTTAGTTATGTGCTAGTAATAAATATATAAACTGTTTTGATCCTGGCTTGGTTCAAACCACTTGAACTGGAAAAGGTTTCCCTGTGACACAAACCTGTTTTAATTTTAAGCAGCAACATGAAAATATGAATAGGAACTCCTTATTACATGACTCTTGAGGACACATTAGGTAACAACATTGTTTAAATGTTAAAATAATCACAAGCACGGTTTGGAATTTTTAGAATTATTAAAAAACAGAATATAAGTCAGCAAGGTTGAAGACACCTCAATGACCCAAAAGCAAAAACCACATCAGAGTTATTAAGCCAGAACTAACAATGTCATGCTATTTGAACTGAAAAGTCATTCTAAGCTTTCTCCTCCTGGGAACTGATCCCTATCACTTTCTATCAGATTGCTGTTATGATAAGACTACACAAGTAATAGCCCAGGAATAACAGGCTTTAAACATTTGCATGCTTTATCAAGAGTGCTGATCACAGTGACATGCTCCTTAACCAAACAGTGAAAGAGAGGAGGAAAAAGGCCTTCTATTTTCTCATCTCTTTTGCATATTGTCATTCTTACTTTAACTCATTTGTCCATAAAAATATCGATGTGATAGAGAACGCCAGATGATGATAATGAATAAGCACAAACCACTGACTAAATGACAAATTGTGTGCACTCAGCAGACCAGGCTGCTTTTAAATTTTTGGCCAATTATTTCAATGTACTGCAAGAAAGGACATCAGATATGTGGCCATACAGCCATGATTGTTCCCATTAAATATGCAAATCGATTATTATCATATGTCATAAACCCCACATCATCTTCAGCACAAGTACAAACATGGTACTGCAAGGGACTTCATAGATTAATGAGTTCAGTCTCTGCTTTTACAGGCAATTACGTTACACATTTCATTTCATAAACTAATCAAACTTTAAAATTAATTAAGCTTTTAGCCCCTCTTGTATTGGACACTTTTCCAGACTCCTGGTTCTCAGAAACATTCTTCTAATTTCCAACATAAATTTTATTCAGTTCCAGTTTATTTCCATTTAGTTTTGCGCCAAGTAGCCTTTCCCCTCTTGGATGTTTATTATCACTGATATATTTACAGAAAGCTAGAATAATCCCTACTTAGCCTTCATTTTGCAAGGCTAATAAGCCAAGCTGTTTCAGTCTCTTTTCATAAGAGAAGTTTTTCATTTCCTAGTCAATCCTGCTTGCCCTACTCTGCACTTAATCTAGTCTGAGTTTTACTCTTGGGGGATACAGGGATTATCTCACCTGGGACATCCAAGGATGTTTTTTGCTTTTTTATTTCTTGGCTACATCATACTGGTGATAGCTGGTCTGTGATCAGTCAGTTCCACAAGGTCTATCCCTCTATCATTACCATCTCAGGAGATCCCAGTTTACAGCAAAATTGTTGTTATTATTTCAACAGTGCATGGCTTTGTATTTTGTACTTCTGAATTTCATCTCATCCTTGTTATTCTAGTCCTCAGGGCCATATCTCATCTATTCCTTTCTGTACAATAGAAAAATATTCTTCTGTATTAATGATGACTCCAAAACTCACAATGTCAGTAAATTTTATCAGTATCTCCCCCATTTTTTTGTTGAGGGAACTAATGAAATCCTTAAATGCCACTGATAATTCTTTCTTCTCAATATTTTCCTTGTTTATTACAATTCAGATATATACCTTCTATTCTACTGTTCTTTCCTTTCTAGTATAACTATTTTTCTTTTGGCACCATGTCGAATACTTTGCTGAAATCCATATATATTAGAGCTACCATCTTTTCATTTGACTATCAAATCTCTTTCAACAGTGTCTGACATGATGTATTTTTGCTAACCTAGCTTTGTGGATGATTTCATATTCTACTTACCATCTTTTCTGTATTTTTTAAAAGATATTATTTGAAACTTTTCTGTATAATGAGTATTAGATGAACAAGCTTGTAGTGGCTTAGATCACCTCCCCCTCCTCCCTTCTTAAATATAGGTGTTAATTTGTTAGTCTCAAATAAGGTGTTAGATTTATCTTGCTAGATTTATTCAAAATACTTGCTCGCAGACCTGTAATTTCATGTCCCAGCTCTTTCAGCAATGTGGGTTAGAAATTATCCAGTCGCCCCACACTTGAACACATTCAACCCTGCCAATTTTGCTTCTCTCTTCTCTCTTTTCTCATTTGCTTACTCTTTTTATTGAGGAAGGAGACCTTTTCTATTTCTTTTAATAGTTTTACAAGTCTATCAGAACTTGCCTTTGGGAAACATCTTTTACTGTCTACATGCCATGCCTTCTGCAACAGTACTTTTTCAGGCCTTTTCCCCCTCATCTTTTCTAATTTCTTGAGGTTATTTATCCAGTTAATTCTTTAAGCTAAAGTGTCTTGTGTTTCCTACTTTTATTTGGGATATTTTTGTCATTGATTTTTTAAAATTCCAAGTCTTTATTATATTTCAGTTCCTGAATTCTTCAATCCAACTAATTCTACTAGTTCCCTTAGAGTCTCAGAATTTTCTTTCTTAATATCAGGAACCTTAGGTATGGGCCCATTTTTTAATATCCTTACATTCAGTGTAAATGAAATGAACTTGCTAACATTGATGCAATTGTATTTTCTACAAACAGAATAGTATACAGTGTTTTTCTTTCATATCATAGTCAGTTTAAAAATATCAGCTGTTAAGGGTCAAGGGCTATTAGGAGAAGATAATCTGTTAATTTTCACATTCTGGAATAATAAGACTTTATCGTTACTAGCAGCATCCTGCTTCCAGTTCATATCTGGAAACTAAAGTCTCACACAAATAGCACAATTCATATAAACATTTGTGTATATCTAAATTCATGGTGACACTAAAATACTGCTAAGAGGCAAAATATGTGAACTCGGGGAAAAAAACTCCTGTGTAACTTTAGACACCACATCTGGCACAGGTCTGGGCTGCTCAGACCGTGAGTTTCTGTCAATCTGCACCTGTGAATAAAATCATACTTTTCATTTTATCTGTGCCATTACAGTGATTTCTTTCTACCTATATCTGACTTACACAATCAAGAGGAGTCTCCAAGAAATAGCATAACAAAATATCCTTGCAATTCTTCCTTGAGACAATTTTCATTTAAGCATATGTTGTTTTATTTTCCAGAGGTATTTGGAGTTCCTAATTCAACCTCCTGGGTCTGATCACAGATTACACAGCACACCTTGACTACTGTCACCTGTATGACAGCAGCTTAAACGTGGCTGATGTGGCCATTCCACTTTAAAATGCAGTGGAAATTGAATTTAACATAAATACGTGTCTCAAGAAGATCCAGGTGATCTATCATGCAAAAGTGGATCCTCAGGAGAAATCTACACATAAAGAATTAGGACTACAAATTATAAGTATGATGTTGCAATGTCCTGAACTCCTTGACCAGGAGACTAATTAAGATAAATTTATTATAATCATCTGCACCTTTCACCTTCATGTATTCATTTTGCTGTGAAATTAATGACAGATACACTATAGTGGCTAACAGAACAGCACAAAATAGCAAGGGTCTCCCTGATGAGGTAATAATTACATGAGTACTCCTACAAAAAATCCAAAATAATTTCATTGCATAAAAGTACTTCTGTGTTTATTCTTCAACAAAATCAAGAAGCAATAAGGTCATGCCATCACTCAATCTTAATGCCTCAGGAAAACAGAAAAAAACTTGTGTCATTGCCAGAAACCAATATTATATATCCTTGCCTACAAAAGAGACTGTTTAAACCTTATTTTTGTCCAATTTCCACATGTATTTACCAGTTTAGAAAGCATCAATCATGCAAAGGAAAAATAGGGGGAATATATTAAGTCTCCGAGTTAGGAAACAGATACAGCAACAACTACATAAGAGTCAGTAAAAAACCTTCGTCAAAGATTTCACTGGAAGTTGTCCACAAAGAAATTTCTATCTTTCTCTGAAACATGAGAGAATGGGAACTACTGGACAGTCCGTTTTTCTGGTTCATCGTGGCAGCTCATGAGTTTCTACTTTTATGTAAGTGTAAGGTTAATGCTTTTTAAATAATAAGCTTAAGCAAAGGCAGCACATCTTCTGTGAATAGGTGTTCCAATCTGAAAACAAGAAACTTTTCCTGGACATGTCATTTTTACGTTTGGTTCATACAGTTATTCACTTGAAAAAGCAGAACATACACTGAAACACTAACTTACATTTTTAAAGAACAGTCATGGAAATCCTGAACTGTTAAGTGAAAGTATTCTCCCCAGAAATAGACTCACAAAAGCTACATGCTTCATTTCAAGCTAGAGAAACAAACACTGTGACCTCTGTGTACAGTAAACAGGACTTTACATACCCACAATGAACTGCTCAAAAACCATCAATCACAGAATTCTCTGGAGAAATTGAGTGCAACTTTTAAAAAAACATTTTGCTTTTGCCTAATACTGCATGCTGAGACTTAAGATTTATTGACAAGGATTTAGAGATATAAATTCATATAGTGCTTACTCACAAAATGCCTGGCTCTATCCCCTCTTTCATGAGTCATTTCTTCACTCCTGCATTTTTGTTAATGTTTTAACACTTTTATCCAATTCATTTTGATCTATTCATATGAAAAAATTATAATAACATTTTAGTGGCTGCACCATTAAATCCTGAAATTCATTCAAATATATTGTATAAATGCCTATAATAAAAATCTCCAAAATTAAACTATAACAGATAAAATGAGTGTTACATTAATTTAAAAAATGTAATGAAACGCAGCTGAATGTTCTGTTACATAGTGCCTCATCTCACAATGAATTCAGGCCAATACTGTGGCTTTTGTAAGCTTATTGGATGCTTGAATCAGGTCCTTGCTGCAGTCTTTAAAGTTTTCTTCTATAGGTTTTCAAAACAGAAGCACGTGCAATTCTGCAGTAATCTCATCTCTGTGGAAGTCACTGGAGCTGAAACACAGCCTCCAAGAGAAGCACTTAGTCAAATATCCTCCTGAACACTCTCTTCTTTAAGGAGAAAATTAGGTGGATACCTCAGGGTTACATGCATGTTTAAGTCCCCCTTTGAATACTTATGTAGCTCCATCCCAAGAATTCTTTAGATTTTTCCTCAAGATATCTCTTTGGAACAATCATATAGACTGTTCAGATCTCTTCTGAAGCATTAGGCATCATGGTGCATCACTTGGTGGGGGCATCCCAGGGTGAGCAACAGACTGCCGGTCGACTGGTGCTGCAGCCATGGAATAAGATTATTGGTGAGGTTCCTATAAATCACAGAAAAATAAGGTGCAGAGGGAGAATCAACCTTCCCTATGATATTTTTGACAAGCTTTTTTTCTAATTTTCTGCTGCATTACTGCATGTGTATATAGATATATACACATGTGCAGGAAGTTGTATTAGTGGTAATGGCATGTGAGGCTGAGGTTAGGTGTAATCCTGACAAATCTGAATACATGTGTTACTGTGCAGATATTTTATGTAGGCATGACACTAATTACTATAGAAAATGAAAATTAAATTCTTCAGCATTTAATACGTCTGGATATCTTCAGAAGGCAAAATGGAATATTTTGAAACCTCTCTCCAACCACTTAAATACAACTTTAAGAACTAAGATATGTAGTTGACACACACACCGGAAAGAAGAATTTCAAAGTGAGAAGATGGAAAAAAAATTAGAAGTGTTCTGTTTTACAAAACAGGGTACAAGAATCTACCTGATAAATGTATACGAAGAATGCAGTGATGCTCTAATGGAGGGTCCTTACAATATCTTCTGATAATCACGGAGAGAAAACCAGAGACAACAGTCTGGTGAAATCAAGCACATTTACAATTGATAAAGCAGGTATTTCACAGAAGTAATGTGCTGATTTGGGCAACTCACCCACTTCAAAGAAAAAGACTCTATAGAATTGTAATAGGTTTAGATGTTTATAAACCCAGAGAATTTATGCTAAACAGAAAAGCAGCTTATATAAGGTAGCAAGTTACAAATTGTAAGACAGAAGTCAACTGCATTATATCTGGATTTAAGATATAACATTCTCCAGGGACATAATAGTGCCAAAGTATTCACTTGGGAACTCCATATGGTTTTTTTTCTGAAATATGTGTTCTTGGTGACTGTGAGAAGAAATGCAAAGATTAGCTAAGTAGCTAAAAAAATCTAATAGTTCTTTGCAGTTCCTATGGTTTTTATTTATTGTTTTAAACACTACTTCAGAAAGAAAAAAACCCCAAACATTGTGGTATGATAAAGTACTTAAGCATCTACCTACCTCTGAACATGTGTTTAAATGTGCTTCAGGGTAGGAACTTTCATATGGTAAAATATCTCAGAATCTGCATTCCTTACATAGTGGAATTCTAGCACTCCTGGCGTCAGCCAAGAATTTGTCACTGATTTCACTCTTGGCAGGGTTTCACACTCAAATCCTAACAACTGGCAACTGAAGAAATATTTGCTCATCTTAAAAAAAAATTCTCTATTGTCAGCAGTTCATACTACTCTTTTCTGGCCTGCCCTTTGTGAGTAAAATCTTTATTCTAGCCCATCAAACCACTCTTCTCTCAAATCCTTCCTGAACACTTATTTGCTCTTCGATGCCTACAAGAAATGAGTCAATAATGTTACAACAACACTTCACTCTTTCTCTCCCTCTCTCTCTATACATATATATCCATCCATCCATACCTACATATATATGTGTGTGTGTATATATACGCACATCAGTTATTTTTTATTTGTTTTCAATGCACCTTGTCTTATCCATGCGAACCTTGTTTAGGTGTAAGTGCTTCCTGATGACATCTGTCTCTATTTGATGTCTTCTAGTGCAGAAAATATTTCCACATTGCTTTACAGCAACGAAAGGTCAGCTGTTATGTTGCACCTAACTAGCAGAGGGCTAAGTGACAGGACACTATTGTGACAGGGACGTATGCCATTCAGGAATGCTCTGGCTGAACTGCAGCATTAGAGGAGCACAGCTCCAATGCAGCAGACATGGCTGTGCTATGCATGCTTTGTCATGGAAAAAGAAGGGCCTGGCGTGTGGGTTATATGACGTTTCTTGGGCTGTTTCATGTTTACAGAAATCTTCATTCAGCAGTGCTAGAAGTCAGTCAAAGGCTCAGAATTATAGCTGATGTCCAGACTCATATATAAAATTTGTGAGTCAAGCCAGTAGTGTGACACGACAGGTATGAGGAAAATCAACTGTTCTTTGCACTGCAGACCTTGTATTGAATGATTTGCAAATGTTTTTGTGACTTAAAAAAGATATACTAAAAACCTCATATACAAAGTTTCAATATAACAATTCTCAAGAAACCAACTGCCTTGTTCCTTCTTTTACCATTTCTCAAGGTCCACTGATGACAAAGACTTTTCTGATAAACTGGAACCTGCTGCGCTCCTTTCTCTGGAAGAGGAAATATTGCCCACACTGTAACTTTCCTGCCACAGGAGCAATTTCTAACTGCCTTTAAACATTATGCAGAAAATGCTCTTTTCTAGATGTAAACTGAATGCCCAAGGGTGAGTCCAGCCAAGGCATTGCACTTCTTCTCCCATGTCCAGATGACATTATCTGGGCCACAAGAATTGAGAATTAAGTTCTTTCATATATCTGCTAGGATGCTGTACTTTCCTAATTCGTTTCAGCAGGAAGAGCTTAGGCACATCTCTGAATCTATGGAGAGCTGGTCCACTGATTGGTTTGGCTACTGCCAAAGCTTCTTTGACCTTCACTTCTTAAGTAGTCACAGCCTAACCTGTATTGGACTAGGCTCCAATGCACCTTTCCCGAGTATGTCCTTTTGTTGCCATTATGACTGACTGGAACTCCATTTGTTTCCATGGTATTTTGTCATTTCATATAGGCTTCGGGATCAAGAGCTCAGTAATGGACAGAGAAATGTTACTTACCTATTGTGAACAGAGGTGGCAAAATCGGGTCCTGCGTCTGAGCCTGCCTAGGATGACACCTTTTAATTTACTGCATTTGACTTATAGTTTCTCTTTTTATACATGCCTAGTGGTATGAGTTTACAGAGAAAAAAGTGGTTTTAAACAGAAAAACAAATATTTTCCAGAAGGAAAGGTGAATGCTGAAACACAGTGAAAACCACCACATCTGAAGCTCATTTTGTGTGATCTATTTTTCACAGAGAGCAGGCATACATAATTTGGTTTTATTTTTACCTTAGAATTTAATGCCCTTTGTGCAAACTGTAGAAGTTAATTGGTAGCTAACTCACTTTGATGGTATGTTTGCTGTGCTTGAGGGACATATTTTCCCAAATTGCCACATTTTAAATAGATTTTACCTTGCAGGGCTTACTTTTAGCTTATCATTACAACTTGGAAAAATTCACTACCTTTGCTCCATGCAGATAAGTGCTCCCAACACATTTAATAATGAGATATCATGTATATATATGGTAAAAAAAAAATGAGTAGAAAGAAAAATCCTTCTATTGTGAAGGATGTAGCAATTAATTGTTCACAGGTTGGACTCAAGCATATAATTTTTCAAGATATATGAGGTGTTTCTTTAAGAAAAGGTTGAAGGAAGAACTCTGTAGTTTTAAGGCATTCATTTTTGTCAGGTGAGAGTCAGAAATGTCAAATTCCTGTATGAATAACTGCTTCCTGTTCTCACATTTTGCTAAGCATATTAGTAGGAAGCTGCTGAACATTCAAAATTTAGAGTTTTATCAGGAAAGAGGATGACTTAGTAATCTCACCTGATCCAGCAAAACACTATGATCCAGAGCAAACTGTGTCTGGGCTTTATTCAGGTACTCACCTCGCTAGGATCCATCAGTAGAAGTTACTCTTTAGAGTAACTTATAAAATTCAGTGAGAAAAGCTGAATGTCCTTCCAGGACATATTAGTATGCAGCCCCAGGTTTCAGGTGAGAGTATAGTGCTACTTGATAATTTACAGGAACTTCATAACTTTTAAACTATTGCAAAGGGCAAATACATGTGGTTTTTTGTCAGGTGGTTTGTTTGATTGGTTGATCTTTACATAGACTGGACAAATCCTAAGTTCTGTAGTAAAGCCACATGTTGGGAGGAGTGGTTTGGTTTGGTTTGGTTTTGAATCAATAGATATCAAAAAAATACATTAGAATGTAGTTCTTTATGAAATCCATAATCATAATCATCTGTGATAATTTTGTCTCTGAGCTAAAATTTATGAAACTGAAATAATATTTCTGTTTTCCAGTCAGGATGAAGATCACAGAAATGTTAACATAAAGTCAACTTTTTGTAACACAATAGTCTTCAATTTTATTTAAAATAGGGACCAATCCTTTTACAAAAAAAAACCCCACCTTGACATATGCAATGCATCAAGATATATTAGAGGTGTTGCCCTGGAGTGTTCTGCACATACAAGTGGAAAGTGGGAGTTTAACATACCAAACATTTGAAACACAAAACTAGGCACGTAGGTAAGAGAGAAGGCTATAATTCACTGTGGCTTCACTCCATGTTCTTTTCCCTCTCTGTGTAAAAAGGAAACCCTCTAGGGGTATTCAAACTCTGCAAATAAAGTATTTTAAGTCCAAAAATATGATAATGTGAAAGTGTTGGCTTGAAGTGACAAAAACCCTAAGATTTTAAAACTACAATGTCTGAGGTTTAAATAATTTGCATGAAACTGTCATTAGTTTACCATAACCATTATCACTGCTAACAGCAGTTCAGTCATATGTCTTAAATCTGGGATTTCGACAGCTCAGGGAAATTATCATTCCAAATAAGTAATGTGAGTAACTTGCTAAGTAATCCTGAAGAGCAGTCATCCCTCATCTTTTTGGAGGAGAATTCTCCACTGGTCTCCACATAGTTTCCCATCAGATGGCAAACACGCTTCCCATATGACTTTTTCCCACCTCCAATAAGCCCTGAATGTGTTTCTGAGTCAGTGCATTCCTTGATGTGAAAAGTTACCTAATAATGTTACATAAATATGGCTTAGCAGACTGGTGTGATTGCCTAGGTTTACATTCCCGCAGGGCTCCTGCAGAAGTCCAGCAGATGTGTCTCCTGGCAGAAAATCAGCCAAGATAATGAGAAAAGACTTCAACTTCCATATGCTGGTATCAGCCCAGATTTAATGTGCTCCTCTGAGTGCTTCCCTTCATCAAAACTTCCGTAGCATCCTGGCAGGTTTTCTCAGCCTCTTCAAGAGGTGTTCACAGAAAGGCAGGCAGTGTATAGTTGCTCTTCTGCCTCTACTTTTCTGCTCCTTTTCCATTGGCCCTCATGAGCTTAAACAGAAGCTGAATTTGTATTTTCCCTCACGTCTCGTGTTTGATTGTGACCAGCATCAGGGAATGCAGTTGAATGTATGCCTATTGCTAAGAAATGTGACCCTGGCTGGTATTAACAGAAGTTCTGCATTTGTCTTAAAGGTGAATTCTAAGTCTTTATCTTAAAAGTCTTATCTGTTGTTTATTAGAATAATTGCAATTGTATTATTGATCCAGACCCCAAGGAGAGCTTGGGTTTTGTGAGAAATATTAACAGAAGGAGACCAAAATGTTCCTCTTTTTTAATACTTATATAGGATGGGGCTCAAGTCTTCAAAAGCAACCAGGTGGCAAGATGCAGGGAGCATCCATAGGATGCAGATATGAGGGAAAATGATTCTCAAGGTTGAGGTTAGGTTGCTTCTGACTTTGTCGATTCCTTATAGTTATGTAAAATTTCTAGGATTTCAGTCTAGAAATTCCCTCAAAATAAAGACAGACATTGGAGGTAAAATCGAATTATTTCTATTTTGTCTTTTTAAAAAAGTTCTTTTATTGTTAATTATTTCAGAATTTATAATGTTTCTCCTCTTCCTTTTGCTATATCTTTCTTTCTCTGCTGGTTTAATTTCTTGCTAGTGTAAGAATATAGGAACTCTGAGACTGGATCAAACTAAGAGTCAGGTGCAAATCTTGATCCTTACTGTTCAAATGCATGAAAACCCCATGAAAGGCATTCACAGAGTAATGTCCTCCTTAGACAGATGTTAACTGCACCAGAAATTGTTGCAACTCCAGTTCAGAAAGTTTTATACTCCTCCTACCTTCTTAATGTGACTAACTGATTTACTCTAATCCCACTGCCTTCTTGGTTTCCAAGACTTCTCCTGTGGAAACAAGTTTTACATTTTACCTCAGCATTGTTTGAAAAAGCTTCACTTCATTGTTTTTGAATGTATCCCAAGATAAGGAAGAAAGTATAAAGAGGGAATAATAAACTGAAAAATGCATTTTCTAAGTACATGTTACCGTAAAAGATAGAAATCTGTAAAAACAAACAAGCAAATTAAAAAACAAACAAACAAAAAAACCCAGTGTCTTGCAAATGTATTATTTTGAGAAAAGAACAATTTTCAACACTCTTCTGCGCATATTCACAAAGTTTCAAACTGTTGGATGCAAAAAGAGCCCTGGTCCTTCTCCCCACATGGACTCGTTACAGGGGTTTTTTTCCTGAAGGAAAAAGAGGTCTTAGCAAGGTCAGCCACTTATTGGCTGAGCATTGGCACAGCTTTTCCCCAGAGAACTGAAAGTGCCTCCAAACATATTTTAGATATGAGGAAAATGAGACCTGGCAAGGGGAGATGATACGTCACAGAATAAACCAGAGACAGAAGTGGGACTGAATTTGTCTTCTAAGCCAAAACAAGGATATTTACCAAAGCTAAGGATATTGTCTGGAGTCAGGCTATGTCAGGACAAGATGCTGCCTGATCATCAATCTGTTATTACTTTCCCAGGACGGTGTGCAGATGCATACTTTGCCATTTCAATATGAGCTAAGTTTAATGGAAATCATGCTCTGCAGAGCTGTTCCTTCCTGATAACAAACTATTACAATTAAGCAAGAATTTATAGGGTGAGGGGGTGGCTAAAAGTCATCTCAGCTGAGATATCTTCAGTTTCACTGTTAGCTCCTTGTGCCTCCGTTCCAACTCAGAGTTTTCCATTCCAGGACCAGAAACATATTTACCAGAAACAGGCAGCTGGAGAGACCTTGTTGCAGAAGGCAGTATAAACAGGACCTTCAGTCGCACTGTGGGAGTTTCTCTTCATCAGCTAACACAGTGCCATGGATGGGCACCTTTAGAGCTTGCAATAAAAGGAGTAGCTGAGGACTGACCAGCAGTTGATAGTATAGATGGATCAACCCATTCCTCCTGAGGCAAGAATTCAAATTCAGCAATTCAGTCTACAAAGGAGTCAAACGAATATGTTTTCAGACTGAAACATGACTTGTGTCTTGCACGTTGTACAGGGGGCAATTTAAAGAGGTTCTTGTTGATACGCATTCAAAAACTAAGGAAAGTTTAGGGTTCAAAGTATTTTCTTTTCATTAGAAATTATTATGTCCTGAAGCAGATTATTTTACTTTAGTCCAGTCACATGAAGATTACTTGCATATAAAATAAATCTATTTGGGATATGTTATGAATTACACATAGGGAAGTAAAAGTGATTGCTTCATGATCTGCATTCCTAGAAATATTGTACTGTATCTCTGGTAATCTAGCCAACTAACATATGGTCCTAAAACTATGGTAGAGACTGAGACTCTTATCTGTAACTATTCTTAAGATATTTTTTGCTTGTTATACATTGCACAATTTCATGTCTGTATGGCAATGTCAATAAGTATAGGAAGCTATTTTGTCTTTGAGTAGCATTTTTGTAAACTACCTACATTTAACAAAGATCGGATCCCAAAGTTTCTATAACTATCCTGCTGCCTAATAAAGAAGGTTAACTGAGTAGCTCCTTAAAAATCACTTACTAAACCAGAAGAACCTTTATTTAGTGGAGCCAGATATTCTCTTTTGATGTTATTTTTTCTCAACAAGAAGCTGAGGTGGTGACAAAGTAATATAATTTAACTGCTTCTTTTTGTTAAGACCATAAATAGAGCTCTGTTGTAAATTGGATATAACATAAATATAATATATATAAATATAAAAATAGTGTCACCCGGGACTGTTGCTTTCCTACCTCCACACACAGGGACACACGAACAACCATTCAGGCAGTGAGGCACTATCACATTCCACTGCAAATTCAGGTGGGATTGGGGAGCTTCTAAGGATGATTATAATGCCTCCAGAGAAACACAGTCCCCCAAGTATGGTCAGAGCCCCGCTGATGCACTTGGACAGCACAGAATTCAGCTCGAACTTTAGGAGAGATGTGGATCAACATTTTACAATTATAAATGGGACATCTTGACTCAAGTTCTGCTTCAGTCTGAAGGAGTTCTATCTATAGACTGTAATTCCCAGGAGGAGATCTCAACCTTCAGTCAAAGTTTAGATAGTTCTGCCCCTCCCATCAAAATTAGGTCAGAATACAGAAAATGTACTGGCAAGATTGAGTTTGAAAAGAAAGAAAAGGCAACCTGCCAATATACTTAAAATACAGTTTTGTCTTTGAAGGGTTCTGATTTCTATTTGTAATATAATTTAACTAATCCCTCTTTACTATAAAATACATAAACAGCCTCTATAGAAAAGAAAAAAAATAAATCCTACAGAAATAAAGTGTCACAGAACCCAGTGCCTGATATGCTTGCAGAAGACAGAAGAAAAAAGTTGGAAAATCTGATAAATAATAATTTGTCTGACACTGTTGCTCTAAGATTGCGGTTTACCATGAAAGTAGAAAGAGCTTACCCCAGTATGAATGTTAATCAGTTATACATGCTTAAAAAAAAAAGAAAAAAAAAGAAAAAAAAAAGAAAAAAAAAGAAAAAAAAAAGAAAAAAAAAGAAAAAAAAGAAGAAATTTTGAAGATGTTATGAATCTTATTTTTGCAAAATTATTGATAAAATAACACTACTTCTGTTATCTTATTATTATGTAGATAATGGAAAAATTTTTAGCATAATATTGGACTTGGTTTTGACCTCCTTAAATTTGTCATGAGCCACTGGTATAGACGGATCTATTTAGGTATTATGTGTAATGTAATTAAGACTAAAACCATAACTCATTAGCTAACAAATGCTTTTGGCATCCTGAGTCATAGCTTTTGCTAAATAATTGAACTTTTGTCTTTTGCCATTATACAGCTAGATCATTAAAGTGCATGTTTACAGGAAGGTCCCATACAGAAGAAGTAATCATAATAATTATTTGAAGATGTGAGTCCTCTTTATAAAATGTACAAAAGTAATATATGACTTAAGAAACCCCACTGGGTCACAGATTTATGTATTCAGTTGTTAATCTAGAGACAAACTGGATGTTCTTGTTCCTTCCCATTTAAAGAAACTAAATATATTCAGTGTGCACTCTAGTACTAGACTGCTTTAAGCTACATGACCCTGTAAAGTAATGTTCCTAATTCTATTTTTTAAAATTTGGCTGTATGTGACAATTAAAAAATGTGGTAACTGAGAAAGAAAGGAAGAAATTCCAGTTTAAAAAATTAAGCAAAGATTTTGGCTTAAACTCTGAAGACAGTTCAGTTGTATAAATAATGCATTCTAAACAAGTGAGGAAACTACCAGTTATAGTGGAACCATAAAATGAAATAATATTCATTAAGACAAGTATAATTTGTATTTAACTTAAAAATAATGATAATAATGCATACAAATATTTATTTTGCTACTTTTTCCGCATGGACTCCCTCAAATCAGGTGAAACAAAAAGAACCCGGTCCCTCACTTGGTAAAGAGAAATTGAACAGTAAATTAAAGTAATAGCAAACATTAATTTTAGACTAAAGTCTGTACAGTACTTGACCCAGGTATAAGGTCAGTTCTGCAGATACAGACCCAGCACTGAGCAATGCATGCAAGGCCAGAACCTACATCATTGAAACAAATGTGATGTGTACTCTTCACTTCAACAGAAGGAGAATAGTTGTGACAGAGTTTAGTAGGATTTAGATATATGCCAAAACGTTTCTCCAAGGGAGGACAGACTTAGGCTTATGATTGAATGATTCCCTGAATTGAGGCCTGGTACAGCTAAAAATATCAACACAGATTTGGATATTGATAAATTCATTCAATCTGCTTCAGTGAAACGACTTTAGATTAGAAACTCTTTTAGGTGCTTGATTTTAATTTCACAGAATCACAGAATGGCGGGGGTTGGAAGGGACCTCTGGAGATCATCTCGTCCCACCCCCTGCTTGAGCAGGGACACCCAGAGCAGGGGGCACAGGAACGCGTCCAGGCGGGGTGTGAATGTCTCCAGGGAAGGGACCCCACAGCCTCCCTGGGCAGCCTGTGCCCCTGCTCTGGCACCCGCACAGCGAAGGGGTTTTGCCTCATATTGAGGTGGAACTTCCTGTGTTCCAACTTGTGCCCATTGACCCTTGGCCTGTCATTGGGCACCACTGAAAAGAGCCTAGTCCCATCATCTTGACACACACCCTTCAGATATTTATAAGTAGTGATGAAATCCCCCATCAGTCTTCTCTTCTCCAGGCTGAACAAACCCAAGTCTCTCAGCCTTTCCTCATAAGGGAGATGCCCCAGTCCCCTCATCATCTTAGCAGCTCTCCGCTGGACTTGCTCAAGCAGTTCCGCATCCTTCTTAAACTGGGGGGGGCTAAAACTGGACACAGTACTCCAAATGGGGTCTCACTAGGGCAGAGTAGAGGGGGAGGATAACCTCTCTTGATCTGCTGGCCACACTCCTTTTAATGCACCCCAGGAAATTGTTGCTCTTCTTGGCCACAAGGGCACAGTGCTGGCTCATGGTCACCTTGCTGCCCACCAGCACTCCCAGGTCCTTCTCAGTGGAGCTGCTTTCCAGTAGTTCAGCCCCCAGCCTGTACTGGTGCGTTGGGTTGTTCCTCCCCATGTGCAGGACCTTGCCCTTGCTCTTGTTGAATTTCATAAGGTTCCCCTCGGCCCAGCTCTCCAGCCTGTCCAGGTGTCGTTGGATGGCAGCACAGCCTTCTGGTGTATCAGCCACTCATCCCAGCTTGGTATCATCAGCAAACTGGCTGAGGTTATGCTCTGTCCCTTCATCCAGGTCATTGATGAACATGTTGAACAGGACTGGACCCAGCACAGACCCCTGGGGAACACCACTAGTGACAGGCTCCATCCAGACTCTGCTCCATTGATGACAACCCTCTGAGTTCTGTTGTTGAGCCAGTTCTCTGCCCACCTCACTGTCCTCTCATCCAGCCCACACTTCCTTAGCTTGCCTGTGAGGATGCTATGGGAGATGGTGTCAAACGCCTTACTCAAGTCAAGATAGACAACATCCACTGCTCTCCCTTCATCGACCCAGCCAGTCATGCCATCGTAGAAGGCTATCAGATTGGTCAAGCATGATCTTCCCTTGGTAAATCCATGTTGACTCTTTCTGATAACGTTCTTGTCCTCTACATGCCTGGAGATGACCTCCAGGATGAACTGCTCCATCACCTTTCCAGGGACAGATATGAGACTGACTGTCCTATAGTTTCTCAGGTCCTCCTTCTTGCCCTTTTTGAAGATTGGAGTGACATTTGCTTTCCTTCAGTCCTTGGGCACCTCTCCTGTCCTCCACCACCTTTCAGAGATGATAGCTCAGCAAGAACATCACCAGGTCCCTCAGCACACACTGGTGCATCCTACTGGGACCCATTGATGTGGAAGTGGAATTGACATTTTCTCTGCAAAGAGCATACCACAAAGAGGTAAGGTAGGTCACACATTTTTTAAACAGTTTTGCTACATTTCTGTTAATTTCTGTCCTAATAATGATATATTTCCTTTTTATTGCCAGTGGTATGCTAGATTTTTTCAGAGCCAAATCTTCATCTTAATGCACGTCAAAAAGTCTTTTGCATAGGTAAAATTGCCTGCTTTCACTTGAGACAGTAGGTCCAAAATAAAACACACACCAAATACAATCATAACATAAATGACTGGGATTTGTCTCCATTTTTTAATTTTAAATTTAATAAACATGCAATTTGAATGCAGTTTACATACCAAGCAAGCATTCCGTTGTTTGCTATAAGATGGTTTTAGTGTCTCCAAACATAGGGGATGAGTTATACTTAAACATAGACATGATATACCTGATGATGAAGGTAGAACACCACCGTTTATTTATTTACCACCATACTTATGTGAGACCCTACTCTGAAACAATAAAACTGCATCTAAATCACGGGTGGTGTGGTATCATACAAGCTGATCTGTAGAGTGAAATAATTGGGGCTGAAGTTCTGATATCCACTTAGCATGCATTTGGAAGGGTTTTAGTTCAGACGGGCTCTAGCACAGTCTGTGGCTGAAGGAGCACTGCCAGTAAGAGCATTACGTGGTCTGCCAGGAGATATCATCTGGCTCAGCTTCTCTCCAAAGGAATCTATTGTGCACCCAGAGCTGTTTTGTGATACGAATCAAAGCATGGCAAATGCGTATGTCTGAAGAGTAATTTCAAAGGCACCCCAAAAAGAAACAAAATACTAACAAACATAGATGAATTCATAACAGACACCTTTATATTTTTACTATGACCTATTTCTATGGAGATAGTATTCCTGTCCTAGATTGTATGTGTCTTGCCTTGCTTTGGTGAAAGAATTGGTATAGATTTTTTAAAATACTCCTATTTCCTAATAAAACAAAATCTTTTACATCACTTTTGAGCATACTTTTATTATATATGAAATGTTCTGTTATTACAGTCTCTGCATGTTCATCTGAAGTTGAAGGAAGTTGAAGCAAGTTGAGAACTAATCACACTGAAGTGTACAGATACACGCAAATTACTTAAGAAAGAGCTGGCTCAAATACCTAAATTAAATCTAAATAATGCAGCAAAAAGCTCCATGCAAACTAGTATAGTTGCTAGAACAGAGGTGCCCTAGATTAGGGCATTGCCCAAGGAGGTGTTGGTTTCCGGTATTTGCAATTCTTTGCTGTGTGCTCAACAGCTCATTCATGCTTCTGTCCTGCCTGGTGCTCCTGCATTGGTTATAACTTCCTTCCTTCAGGATGACTCTTCGTTCATATACAGACACTCACCTATACTGCTCTATCGCTGGCGTGCCTTTTTTCTTTTGCTAACACTCAGTCTCTGAACTCCATATGATACTTAAGTAAATGCCTGCTGGAATATATCGAACTGTATATGGCTGTGGTTTTATTAAAGCACAAGAAAGAACTGTCAAATTATTGATCTCACAGAATATAAAGCATAATTTACTTAGAATTACAACTAAGTGGTGTCCTTTGGATAAAAGTTTAAAGCATTGTTTCTATACCTTTGCATGAAAGAGGCTGTTTTAAATGTAGTATGCGGGACTTACTCAGATTATAGTTTTTCTGGGGAATATTTTTCTTTTTGATAGAGTCAGGTCTTTTCTACCACTCAATGAGGATGATTTTAAGAAAATAACTTAATAGTTCCCCCCACCTCTGCCACAAATTTCAGATAAGTCTTTATAGTGGGACAAATATCGAACTCCAAGTTTTTTATGTCCAATGGAGACCAATTGGAAAGAATGAAAATAACATTTTTTTTATAGAGGCTGATTTGATGGCAGTATCTTGGGTTCTTTAAAATTTACTGTAGATATTGACCCCTTGAAGCATCTGGGGACTGGACTAGTTGGTAAAGTGTGAGGCAGTTTTTTTCCAGCAATGACTAAGGGTTCCAGAGATATCTAGATATTTTGTCTATGTTAATACTAAGCATGTCAGTTGCCAGACCTGGATTTCATAGACACTGGACTAAACTTTGGTTTACTCCACTATCTTGGACTCTGTCTCTTCAAAGGCATCTGCACAGATGTTTTTTTCTTTCTTCCTCCTTCTCCCATGTCAGCTTGCCTACCAAATCCTAAATGTTGCAAATGGAAAGTGCACTTGCATTTAACTACTTGCTATAAATGTAATAAGAGAAATAATCCAGATTCTCTCTCCTCAATTCATTCACAGTCTTTTTCTCTCCCTCTCTCTCTCTCAGAAAGAGCCCAACTGTTTTAAATTTAAATATACAGTCAATTTTAATATAATATTCTTTCTCTGCAAATGAGATTATATTATTCACATGTTCTAGTAGTCCTTAGACAATTAGCTTTTTCTATTGTGCTTTCTCTGTCATCCTTCATTCTGACAATGCCAAAGTCCCATAAACAACCAGTCTTTTTTTAATAGCATCATAATCACAGTGCCATACTTGAGTGACCTGAAACATACCTGTATTTTTCTTATGCATCTTCCAAACTGCTCTCAACTATCAGATGGTGAGCAGTCACAAATATTAGACTGAAATATGTTTGTTCTGAATGTTTTTGTATGAAACATGAATAATCAAACAGATGATTGACAAAAATACCAGAAACCACAACCTTATGAAGCATTGTGATAAAGAAACACAAAAAGTAAATTATTCTTTGTTCACGGATCTTTAGGATTTTTGCTTTGAAACTGAAGTTGTTGGAACCTGAGAACAAAGCAGGTGTTGTATATGCAAAGTCCTAAGAGGTGACTGATTGCTGAGAATGCATGGAAATGTATTCCAGTATCTATTACTAAAACAGCTAAATATACTGTTGATTTAAGAAAGTGATTTTAAGGTTGTATAAATACACAACCCTGTCATGAAAGCAGCCTCAACCCTTTTATCTCAAGGGTTGAACTAATCTTACTATCTGATTTAATTACTTTGAAAGGTTTGTGCCATTATATTTAGATGTCCACTGCACTTAGTTCTGAAGAAAATACCAAGAACCAGAGTCTTAATACTCCGGTTTATAAAAGCAAGGTTCACAAATTCCTATTTCACATTTTTGCATGATTCAAAACAAAAAGAAATGTTCCAAATAATTAATGAAAAAAACACCACAAAACAACAAAAAATTGAACAATAAATCCATTGAGGAAAGTTTTGCTTTCCTTCAAGACCTGATGACTGTAACCCCTCTATACTTTCTTCTCTAAAATTCTACTGTGCTTCAGCAGACACCTTACAACTTCTCAGATTCCTAAATTCACTTTATTGATTTTTGTAGCCTTTGCATTGTCAGTACTATAACATGCTGGCTTTATTATTTTTCCCCAACTCTCCAGTTGGGTTATTGCATTCATGTATCACTTTGAAATTTACAACCTATTTAATAGCATTTTTATTTGTCATGATTTTGTTACTCTTACCTTTTAAAAGGATCTTAGGAAATGTGTTTTAGTTTTCTCCAAAATAAAAACAAACTAAAAAGCTACCTAGCTAAATTACTACTTTTATTTTGACCATAGAGAGCCATGAAACAGAAATTATTTTAGATCGATGCAAATTACAACATCATAACACTATCAACTGTGCAAAGCCAGCTTTATGATCTGCCTGTTTCATATACTTTTGATCACGAATGGAGAAATGCAACTATCTGTGATCTTATTTGCTTTGCTACATATCAGAAAAGCAGACTCATATTAAAGTGTATGGATGTGATGGCATATATCAAAGGAGGAAAAGATTGGGTAGGAGCAGAAAGAAAGAAAAAGATGTTGCTGTATGGTAGAATTAGGCTTTTAAAATGATGATGTCGAGCATTTTGGGCAGTAGTAGAATTCAGTATCACTAAATATGGATTTGGGTCTTCCAAATGGTGGATGAGAAAGCTCATTATTACAGCAACTTTCAAGATTTCAGACCATGTTTTTGTTTTACAGTGGTGTCGTGGTTTAGCCCCAGTCAGCAACCAAGCCCCACGCAGCCGCTTGTTCACTTCCCCCTAGTGGGACAGGGGAGAGAATCGGAAGAGTAAAAGTGAAGTAACTCATGGTTTGAGATAAGACAGTATAACAGGTAAAGCAAAAGCTGTGCACACAAGCAAAGCAAAACAAGGAATTCATTCACCCCTTCCCATGGGCAGGCAGGTGTTCAGCCGTCTCCAGGAAAGCAGGGCTCCATCACGCGTAACATTTACTTGGGAAGACAGACACCATCACTCCAAACATCCCCCCCTCCTTCTTCTCCCCCAGCTTTATAAACTGAGCATGATGTCATATGGTATGGAATATCCCATTGGTCAGTTGGGGTCAGCTGTCCTGGCTGTGTCCCCTCCCGGCTTCTTGTGCACCCAGCAGAGCATGGGGAGCTGAAAAAGTCCTTGACCAGTGTAAGCGCTACTTAGCAACAACTGAAACATCTCCGCATTATCACCACTGTTTCCAGCACAAATCCAAAACACAGCCCCATACTAGCTACTATGAAGAAATTTAACTCTATCCCAGCTGAAACCAGGACAAATGGAAAGAAAACACAACTTTTCAAATAAATTCTTGCAGCTGGAGGCTTTTTGGGTAATTACTTAACCTAAATGTAAGACATCTAATACAAGGTCACGCTTAGCCAAATTAGGAGCATCGTCATTGTGATTTAGGTGCAGCAAGGACTTCAGAATGGAACTCTAAACATCCCAGAAAAGTGACCCAGGCATGAGATCGTTAAGTAGTATACCAAATTTTTCCTCTCTGTTCTTGATGAAACTGTCCTCTGATGAGGCATGTCAGAAATGTCCAGCTTTAGCTAAATTTCATTTCATCTAAAAATTTCTGACCTCTTCAACACTGAGCCTTTCACCCCTATGTTTGCCTTTTACACCAGAGGCAGTTGTATACTGACCAAGTAGAAACATTCTCAACCCATTTAGTCCTGAGAAGAAGCATTTCAGACCACTGGGAACTCATCAAAGCCTGTTCTTCCTAGGTTGCAGTTGCTGTAGGTCAGTCTCAAAGCACATGAGCAGGACAAATTAAACAAGTGTGTGCTGACTAATTTCTTTAACATCTGGTCTGAGGATAAGGACAGCCTGTTGATTTATAACTTCATCAGTCTAACATTTCATAGTAGCAGTAAGTGCACTCTGAAAAGACAGTTTTCTGCAGGAATTTTTCTTGTTGTAGAGGAAAATGTTTATTAGGAATGTGAAATTTAACATTGGCTCAGAGATTCAGTACTGTCTCAACATCAACAATGTTTGGCAGAAGTTAGGAAAAGGTCATTTGCCAAGATCTTGAGTGGTCTAGTTGTCATGTTATTACGCAATGAAACCAGATATGGCGATACATGTACTATCACATAATCGCCCTGAAATACAATTATCTGTACAGGAGACCAAATCTCTGTAAAACGAAACAATCAAAGATCTGCTCTAACGGGGCAAATGGGAAAATTTGCTAAGTCAAAGAGTCCTGGGAACGGTGCAATAGATTCGATATATCTATATGAAATGCACTTCATACACAGGTCTGAAGATGTTGAAGGCAGTCTGAAAGGTAGTGCTGCAGAAACTCCCAGGGTATTTGTGTAGCAACTGAATCTCATAGTGTAAGAACACTATTGCTGTCCACATGACCATGAAGTTATATAGATATGACAGAAACTTTCCTCTGACTTTAGTGGAGGACAAATACTACCTCTACCTCTGTTTCATGGCTTAGGAAGACATTAAGTTTTCCAGGTGGAATTTATTCAATTGGGAAAATTCCATGAGATGAAAGACCCTTACTTTGCAGCATTGAATAACAAGCTAAATGTATTTTTTTTCTTCCAAACCCATAAAACCACCCATCTGTAAAATTTCAGTCCATTTCCCTAAATGTAAGTGATTCTGTATTTTACAGTAAGAAATAATGACCATTTTCATTTATAAAGCGCCCCCTGCCAGCACACTGTAGGTGCCACATGGATTAACTCTAATCAGAACAACCAACAACAATTAAAACATCATTAAATATTCAATACACAAAACCCCCCAAACCAAACAGAGCAGCATTATCATAAAAGTCATCTAAGTCTACAAACACAACATTAAAAGTTAGTGTAAATCTGCCGCCTATGTACATCTTTCAAATGCTTACATTTCATAGTAAGCTGCTAATAAAGCAAACATGAGTCTCTGAAATTGCCATGTCTCAGTCTGACCACAGTGTGCTGCCCAGAGTCTCTGAGCAAACTGGAAGGGATGACTCTGTTGAGCCCTTTACCTTTGCCACCAGGACATCCCCTTTAGTTGGGTCATCGGATACCAGGAGCAGAAAAAACTGGACTCATCAGGACTTCAAACAGAAATTCTGTGAAATCAAAGCAACCAATCAGTCTGGATCACTTCTGACTCATTCATGTTTTTGCTGTGGTTTTCTGAGTTTCTATTTAGGGATGGAGGAAAGAAAGGTTATTTATTAACCACCTTCACACCCTGAGGCAGAGTATGGTGCCTAGAAGCACAGTGTACAGAATGGGCAACAGTGACCACAGTGGCAATACCTTGATTTTGGAGCCTCTCTGTGTTTCTAATTTCACACATAAAATTAACTCAACTGGCAGGTTGGATCAGCAAGAATTTTTCTTCCCTGAGTTGGGTTAATAAGGACCATTATAAAGCCCTCTTTTGCAGCACATAGCATGAACCTCTTCACAGGATTCTCTGGAAGTTTTGTTTTCCATGTTCCTTAGTCTTACAGGAGCTTGGAGATTAGCAATGTCCTTTAAATCCCGCTCCTTCATTTTCACTGGACTTTAAATCAGGTGATCAGAGTATGGAGGTAACCGAAAAGCAATTTTCAAACAAAAAGACTTGCATATTTCTTCTGTGAATCCTTCAGCTATGTACTGGATCTCATGGGAGACTTTCGCCATTATAAATCACAGTGAAATTAAGGAACTGGATTACATGTGATAGGGAAAGTACAAACAAAAGAGACTTTTTCAGCACTAGAGATAGAATAGATCCATAAACTCAAGATATATCAAGAAAATTCATTTAAACAATGCTGGCTTCCAAGTCCTACTTTGTGCAGTAATGCTTCATTTTTTCTTTCATTTTTATGAGCTGGCCCAGAACATAATGGAATATCATAAATCATGTTGGATAATTGCCAATTATTGCCAATAAAACTGAAACCTAAATAAATAATACACAAATCTTCATCCATCCATTTCTCTTTAGGATATTACAAATTACTGTAGGACTTCATATGAATTACGTAAGAGGAGCTTCAAAGTTATAACACTTGGAGGGAGAGTAGGAAGAGAGCCCAAGACAAGACTCTTGAAGGTAATGTGCATCTTGAAACCAGCAACATTTCAATACCATTTTAGTACAAGATTAGTCTCTGTGACTGCTGGCATACAGAACGCTCCATGGTCTTCCATGTACCTGGAATATGCCACCCAAAGAGGCATCAGGTTAACAGGTAGAATAAGGCTTATTACTCTATAAAGTAGTTGATTTATCACTTGTTTGTTCTGTGTCAATATAATTAAAGCTGAAAGGTGATGATCGCTTTTGAACATCTGTCTTTAGCTTTCATATTCTTCACAGTCTGTTGATTGGGTTATGTTTTGTATTATTTCAATGTCCACAACTGTCAAGTGAAATGGGAGAGTGCTTGTGTGAAGTGGTGAGCTGAAGTCAGAAGCAGCACTTCATTTGTTTTTTACGTTAATAGAGTATGACAGCTCCAGCTCTGAACAAATTGTTTTCAGTTGTTTGATTGGTCTCAGCTGCTCCAAACTGGAAGGTGACCAGATTTTCTTTTACTTGAAAAGTAAGGACTGTTAGAATGAAGTTGTAGGCTTTTCACTTTTTGCAAACATACCATTAAAGTCCTTCCACTCTTTTAAGGTTCTAAAGCATTGAATCTCGTGAGAAATTAAAGGCTATACTGAAATACTGTCCACACACAAGAAGGCAAGTGATCTGTAGACCTAAACATCACAACAACATTTTCTCTTAGAAAAATAATTTTGTTTTATAGGATTTCTGTTCATAAAGATCCCACTATCTTGCTTTTCAGGGAGCTAACACTGAAATATGCACCAATAACTAAAGAATCAGTTCTAATTAGAATTATTTTTTCCAGTTGTTTACAAGAAAGTATGACATCACATTTTAAAGTGCTCACAATCAATCATACACATACTGCCTTATGCAAATTTGTAGCATCAAAAATATTTTTGTTAATATTTTGGGAGTTCAAAACAAGGAATATTTCTCAGAGTCTGCAGCAGAAATGCAGGAATTTCTGAAAGCTATATTCAAAATAATGAACTGAGGTATTGAAGACAAGAATAAACTTCTTCCAAGAGTATGGCATCCTGTCTAATCTTGGAAAACAATATTTAACAAACACTGATCTAGACTGTCCATTGAAGGTGAGCCACTCTGTGGCATTGTTAATAGGTGACCACTCTATAAAAATTAGAAATAATAGAAAAAGAAAACAGCAGTAAAAGCTTGAAAAGAGTCTGAAATAGACCATATAATTAAAGAATATATTTGATTTAATTTTTGTTAGACAAACCCAAGACTACTCTTTTAGACTTATGCACAGAAGTCAATTCTTTAGTAAGTTCTCTCTGTATGGTGCTTAAATTGTGTGAGTCAATAAACATTACCTGGAATATGGACAAAAAATGACTAAAGTCTCTGTTACCTTATGAAAGACTTTATCTTTAATATATACTGTATTATAAGTTTTTCCCCCAAGGAGTTTGTATCAGTGCCTCTTAATAAGTAATGGGAAGCTCATTGAGCTTAGGAACAATACTGTTTACTGCTAGCCCTAATAACCTCATTTCTATGGCTGCCAGCCAAATTTATTTATTGAAAGTTGTATTGCTGTAGCAGCTTTAAAACTCACCTCAAGGTAAAGTTATGTTAAAATATAATTAACCATTTTATTGCAGCTCATAATTGTTTTTCCTTGAAGGAGAAAGATGTTTTGGTTCCTACAATAATTATAGAGCAGTGACCTACTCTGCCTGGTTCTGAAGTACATGAGTTTTCAATCAAATTGGAAGCACTTGCAGCTCCTGCAGTAATTTTTACCTCCTTACCATTTGAAACATTCAGCAACAACAGGAAATATTCCAGGAAGACAAGAAAAATCAAATACTCAGCTGCACCCATGAGAATATTTATAGCCCTTGCCATATTTTTCTTTCTTTAAGCAAGGATTTTAAATTAATATTTTGGGTGGAGAAAAAGACAGTAGTTCATCATTTGCTGCAAATTACTGTTTTAATTTGGTTTCCTTATAATTTTCTGCATAGCTGTGCTTTATGAAACATGTAATACAAAACCACTGAAGATGGAAAAGAGATTTTGTTGTCCATTTTCCTGCCATTTTATTGTTTGACACAGGTATGGGATTTTAGCTTGTCCTCTTAGGCCATCAAAAGGGTAATATACTTGAACTTAGAGTTTATCAACATTACTGGGTAAGCACTAGCAACTGATATGTATATCTTATAAACTCTAAAGAGAATCCAAAACTCCAGAAAGAACCCAAGATAGTTTTCTTTTATTTCCTTTTCATCTGCTCCCTGAAACTACCCATATCACAGGTACTTTCTTAGGCATATAGAAAAGCAGCATTTGGAGAGAAGGAAAAAGACAACAAAAGGAACCCAACCACAAAGAAACAAAAAGAACTAAAGATTTAAAAGAAAGTGTTTTCTATTTTGACATATAAATAAGGACACATTTTTACAGTTACAGAAGTCATGTTTGGCAATATTTTGAGTTCATTAAAAAACAGCGTAGGTGGAATTATATGGAAAAAATATATAAATTTAATAGTTACTGCCTATTTTCATTAGGAATGTATCAACTAAGCTATTTATTTTTTATTAGGACAGATTATAAAGGATAAAAAGGTTAAACTGAGAGTGCTATATTAGGATAACTCCCAGTTTATGACAGCTGACCCATTGCAAACAAGGTTAATGTTTGGACTCGTGGATGATCTGAGTTCTGACCAGGACTTTTTATGCTCCTCATCTGGAAAATAAAAGTATTTCACTGTCATCCTGGACGTCCAAGGGAAAACAACAGATTATTTAGAGTACAAACCTCTGTATCACAGTCCTTATGGGACTGTGATAAGTCCATGTATCTCACAGAGGAAGCTGCTTGTTAGCCTCATGTTTACAGATACTTCAAATTGTCCTAGTGCCTGCAGTATTTCTGTTTTAAGACAATCTCCCATTACAGATGGACAAAAAGGTAAGGTGGTAGAGCCCCTTCATGCTCCTCTGGATTTCTCAAATTTCAGGGGACCCACAGAGAAGGATTAGTTGCAGAAGCACTTGGTCTCCAGTCTTTTCATTTGTTTCCAGAGCTAAGAAAACAAAAGCAGGAAAAACAAAGCAAAACCCCCTACAAGAAAACTTCAGTCATTCTGGGTATTGGTGTGCAAATGAACATCAGTGTCCCACTTTGCTTCTAAGAGTCTCATATTTAAAAAAAGCATACATCACCACATGTCTTTTAAAAGCATAGCAGAGCATCTATAAAAAGTGTAATCATATATTTGGAAAGGGAGGAAAGGGACTGATGTGTAGAATGGAAAACAGCATACACTTACAGCCAACTCTATAGATTTCAAATAACCGATCTTGTAGGAAATAATGAGCTATCTGCTAAGAAAGGAAAAAACAGAGGAACTGGTAATAAACAAACTCCAGCTCCCATGTGTGACCTAGTACAGTACAATACAGTTTAATTTTATTACTTGTCATTCATACTGAAAACAAATTTGCAATTTTCTGCAAATATAATGGGAATGTTCCCAGAATGCATAAGTGCAGCGGAGAATGGGATATTTCTGTCAGATGAAACACTGCAGTATTCATCTCCAAAAAGAAAGCTCAATGACTTGATATTTTTGTTCAGGAAAGATATATGATTCACTTATGTAGCCTATAGTTATAGATTATAAATCCAGAAGGGACTGCTGTGATCATCTGGTCTGTTTTCTGTATAAGCCAGGCCAAGGGACTTCCCTCAATTAACTTCTGCTCAGGTTAGGCCTTAGGTAACAGATTACTGTAAAACAGGACAGTGGTTGTAAGCTGTCAGTATCCATGGAGTAATCAGCTAATTTGTAACTAAGATACACATCATATATTAAGAAATTCCTTTTTACTGTAAAGACAGTTAAATACTGGAACAGGGTAAGCCAGTGATCCTTTTGAATCTGCCACTGGAGGTTTATTGAGAACAGATATGCGTGGTGTACATATAGAGGATGTTGTCGCATGGGAAGGGTTGAAAGAAGAGGAGAAAGAGATTAGATGTCTCTTTAGACCCTTTCCAGCTCCACATTTCAATGGAAAAGAAACCTTTGTTGATCAGTAGATGTGGAACATTGCATAGAGTGAATCCACCCCATGAGGATTAGGAAGGAAGGTTTTAGGGCTTTCTCCTCCCTCCTTAATTTCACAGGCTGAAATAACATGATGGTCCCGGAGTGCAGCATCTTGTTCCATATTTGTTCACTGTTGTATATGATATCTACCATCACAGGGGATTATAGGAATATAGTAGGAAAGCTGAAGAAGCATAATTTTACACATTCTCTGTTTCCTATATTTTTCCTAAGCAGGTACCAGTTATAGACTCAGCAAGGTAGTTTACCTTAACATAGCTGAATGTCAGATAGACTGCCACAGACAAACAGCCCTTGTAAAAACATAGAAATTTCCATGCTGTGGTTAGAAATGACTAATATTATAATGCTGCAGAGATCATGAAGGAGTCTGTGTGTAATGAGTGTCAACCCTTCATTCCTTTTAGTCACCATTAGATTTAAACAAAAGAACAGCAGTGTTCATTTGCTTTACTTTACATTTTTGCATATTATTTGTCATAACTCTGATGTACTACCTATGTATTTTCTTAACCCTTACTGATCGCCTGTTTTGCTTTTTGTCCTACTGGTATTGTACAGCTATTGATTGTCGTAGGTGTTATGCGAAAAGGCTTCTCCTTTAAATTTTTTCATCATTCAGTCTCATTTGTCTTGGAAAATCATGTCCCAGTGGTCTTGGAAAACAAGGACAGAGGAAACAGATGTATTGAATTAAACCCTTCTGTGTTTTTTATGGCACTGTAAGGTCCTAATATATCCCTTATTCAACTCACATTCATATGAAAACAGCACCAGTCAAGAAGTAAGAAATCAGGCAAGGAAAGGAAGAGACGAGCATGGCTGAGTCAAGACATGCTGGGCAAACTAAAGAGCAAAAGGGAACTGCACAGGCAGTGGAAGCAGGGACAGGTATCCTGGGAAGAGTATCAGGACACTGTCCAGTTGTGTAGGGATGGGGTCAGGAGGGCCAAGGCATGGCTGGAGCTGAATTTGGCAAGGGATGCAAAGAATTACAAGGAAGGCTTCTACAGGTACGTCAACCAGAAAAGGAAAATCAAAGAAAACATACCCCTCAATGAACAAGAATGGTGGCCTAGTAGCAACAGATGAGAAGGCTGAGGTACTCAAAAACTTTTTTGCCTCAGCCTTCACTGGTAACCTCTCTCCTCACCCCTCCCAAGACAATGGACTGCAAGATGGAGACTGGGGGATAAAGCCCCTCCCACTGTAAGGGAAGATCAGGTTCGTGACTGCCTGAGGAACCTCAATATACACAGGTCTATAGGACCTGATGAGATGCATCCCAGAGTCCTGAGGGAATTGGCTGATGTAGTTGCTAAGCCACTCTCCATGATATTTGAGAAGTCATGGCAGTCAGGTGAAGTCTCTGGGGACTCAAAGAAGGTAAATATTGTACCCACCTTTAAAAAGAGTAGAAAGGAAGACCCATGAAACTACCATCCTGTCAGCCTTAGTTCTGTGCCGGTGAAGATCATGGAACAGATCCTCCTAGAAGCTATGCTAAAGCAGATGGAGGACAGGGAGGTGATTCGAGACAGCCAGCATGGCTTCACCAAGGTCAAGTCCTGCCTAACCAACCTAGTGGCCTTCTATGATGGAGTAACTACATTGGTGGACAAGGGAAGAGCTGCCGATGTCATCTATCTAGACTTATGTAAGGCCTCTGACATGGTCCCCCACAGCATCCTTCTCTCTAAATTGGGGACGTACGGATTTGATGGGTGGACTTTTTGGTGGATAAGGAACTGGCTGGATGGTTGCACCAGAGGGTAGCGTTCAATAGCTCGATGTCCAGATAGAGACTGGTGATGAGTGGTGTCCCTCAGGGGTCCGTACTGGGACAAGTACTGTTTAATATCTTCATCAATGACATAGAGATGACACCAAGCTGAGCAGTGCAGCTGACATGCCAGACAGACAGGATGCCATCCATAGAGACATAGACAAGCTGGAGAGGTGGGCTTGTGAGAACCTCATGAGGTTCAACAAGGCCAGGTGCAAGGTCCTGCATCTGGGTCAGGGCAAGCCCCAGGATCAACACAGGCTGGGGGAGGAAGAGATTGAAAGCAGCCCTGCGGAAAAGGATTTGGGGTCCTGATGGACGAAAAGCTGGACATGAACCAACAATGTGCACCTGCAGCCTGGAAGGCCAACAATATCCTGGGCTGCATCAAAGGAAGCATGGACAGCAGGTTGAAGGAGGTGCTTCCTCACCCTACTCTGCTCCGGTGAGACCCTGCCTGGAGTCCTATATCCAGCTCTGGAGCCCTCAGCACAGGAAGGACATGAACCTGTTGGAGCAGGTCCAGAGGAGGGACACAAAAGTGATCGAAGGGCTGGAGCACCTCTCCTATGAAGAAAGGCTGAGAGAGCTGTGGTTGTTCAGCCTGGAGAGGAGAAGGCTGACCAGAGATCTTATTGTGGCTTTCCAGGACTTAAAGGGGGACTATGGGAAGGATGGGGGCAGCCTCTTTAGCAAGGCCTGTTGTGACAGGACAAGGGGTGATGGTTTTAAACTAAAAGAGGGTAGGTTTAGACTGTGTATAAGGAAGGAATTTTTTTTACAATGAGGGTGGTGAAACCCTGGCCCAGGTTACCCAGAGAGGTGGTAGATGCCCCATCCCTGGAAACATTCAAGGTCAGGATGGACAAAGCTCTGAGCAACCTGATCTTGTTGAAGATGTACCTGCTAATTTCAGGGGGGTTGGGCTAGATGACCTGTAAAGCTCCCTTCCACCCTAAACCATTCTGTGATTCTATGAATTCATATTTTTTTCCAGATAAGGATCCCATCCAAGAATACCTATTTTTTTTAATTGCCATGTCTGAACATTTTCCTGTTAAAGCATAGAGTTTTGAGATATGCCCAGAACTAGTATAAGTGAGGACAAACCTTGATTTTTAGAATGATTTTAACATTGTCATTACTATCTTTTATTTACATGTCTTCTTATAGTTTATTAATCAAAGTTATTTGAAATGCTATTTCATATTTAAAAGAAGCTATAACTTCCTGAGTAAATGTTGCAATTAGTCAACCTTATTAATAGAGTCCTATCCAAAGGCTAAACTGGCTGTATTTGGAGTCTGTGAGAGCTTTAGTTCTGTCTTGCAGAGTATGAGAGAGTAAGTGAGGCCAAAAGATGTCCTCTCCTGACCATACAAATAAGAGTTACACTAAATTAGTCTCAGCAGTCCTTAGGACTTGATGCACAAGAGGGGCCAGGATCAGAACTGTAATAAATTGTATTTAAGCATTCTGCCATTACCAGAATACATAGTCCCAAATTAAGTACCTAAATTCCCTCCTAGTGAGTGGAGAGCTTCAGGAACCTATCTCTATTTGTATTTACAGCCATTAATCTTCTGGCACCTAAACTAATCATCCTTTCTCTGAGAAGTAACGGAGATGAAGGACACACAAGCCTTAGACCTTAGAGACTACTTCTGTTGGGGTGTGCAAGTTGAGTTCAGACTCCTGCTCCTCCTTTATCTCAGGGCTTTTAACTCCAACTTTAACACCTTTCACATAAATTACTTATAGGCTGCTCTATACATGGACTCAATACCTGTCCTAATGAACCTGTCCCACTCTCTACTGAATAATTAGACACTCACTGAATGGACAAGGGAGAAATAAACAGCACAAATTCATCAGCACAGTATTTAAGGCATTCATGAACAATATGGGAAAGGTAAGTTCCCAACCTCTGCTTTGTACATATCTCTTCACCTGCATAACACAAAACAGCTTGAGCAGGGGAGACTAAATAGACACAGCCCACCACAGTGAACAGTTCAGTTACATTCCTGAGAAATGCAGTACCTGAGTCCAAATCCAGCCCAGCTGAGAGAATCTGAAGACAGGTTGCCCACAGAGTAGATGAATGATTTAATCACTGGGCAAATGCTGTTACCTCTTTATTATATTGTAAGGAAAATTAAATGTATATTTCTACACATAATACCATAAACAAAATAGGCAGAGGAATTCCAGAGTGGTACTGGTTTAACTTTAAGCACAAATAGGTACAAGCAGCTGAATGCAGCCAATACCTAGAAGGAGAGAGCAACTTTTCTCACCCTGGCAAGCATTTCTCAGGTGTGCTGAATGATAAAAACACTACAATATGTACTTTAATACCTACCTGTACTTATACTGAGGACTGGCATTAACAATTAACAAGACCTAACTGACTTTCTATAATAAAATATATACTACCAAGGTCTGGAAATTCTATTAAATACTGTCTTGACCTCAGTCCATGCATATCTTTCTTCCTTCTTCAGTGTTTATCCATCTGCAGCCCATGAACGTCAACACAAGTCCCCAGATTCTCTACTTCTAACTCTCTGCTGTAGTCTTTTCTTCTCTTTAAAACCCATAAATAGAGACAAATCAGAAAGGGAGACAATTAATTGCTGACAGCTTTCTGAAAGGATTGCACTTAGCTTCTGATGGAGAACAGCTGTGGTGCACACTCTAATACATGCCATGGATGGGAAAGCATGGTTCCAGCTGGCTGAGGACAGCCACAAGGTCATTCATCAGTGAATACACTCTCTCAAGTGTCATGCGACAGACCCAAAACTGTCAAGAGTTTTGAGTGGATCTCCGTGTACCTTTTCCTTAAATAAACACTCCAAACCCCTGTGGTTTTCATTTTCCAGAGCTACAGTGCAATAATTTTTTAAATAGTGAAATCTCAGATCTGTTTGGAAAGAGGAAAAAAAAAGGAAAATAAAAAGTATGTGCTCTATACTGATTGAGGGTTGATCTTTCCCTCCAGTCTTCCTCTTCAGTCCAAAAATATTTGCTGCTTCTGTGGTTTGCAACAAACTTTGCCAAACCTCTAGTACACAAAGAAAATGTGTACCTTGTGTGCGGATATGTGCCTACATGGATACAAACATAGAAGCGTGACCAGCAGGTTGAGGGAGGTGATTCTGCCCTTTTACTCTGCTCTCATGAGATCCCACCTGGAGTGCTGCATCCAGCTCTTTGGTCCCCAGTACATGACCCGTTGGAGCGGGTCCAGAGGAGGGCCACAAAAATGATCAGAGGGATGGAGCACCTCTCCTATGCAGAAAAGGTTGAGAGAGTTGAGGTTGTTACGCCTGCAAAAGAGAAGGCTCACGGGCAACCTTATTATGGTCCTTCAGTACTTAAAGGGTATTTGTAAAAAAGGGTAAGACTTTCTACTGAGGCCTGTAGTGACAGGGCAAGCAGCAACAGTTGAAAACCGGAAGAGGGTAGATTTAGATGAGCTATGAAGAAGAAATTTTTTAAAATGAGGGTGGTGAGACACCAGAACAGGTTGCCTAGAGAAGTTGTACATGCCCCATAATTGGAAGTGTTCAATGTCAGGTTCAACTGGACTTCGAACAACCTGATCTGGTGAAAGATGTTCCTGCCCATGGCAGGGGAGTTGGAACTAACTGATCTTTGAAGGTCCCTTCCAACCAAGACCATTCTATGACTCTATGATCCTAAGTCACCTTCTTGGCAGTCTCCTAGTCTGTTCCTAAGTAGATGGAGAATCTCTGCTTTAGATTGTCGAGTCCTGTGCTAGGTGCACAGGCACACCAGCACCCACCCTCACCGGGTGCAAATGACAGAACTAAAATCTGTCCCACATAGAATGAGACTTGGCCTTGGTCCTTACTGCCTTCCTTTCCATAGCATGAAAGTACAATTGATGCCTAAGATACTCAATTAATTCTTAATTACTTAGTTAATTTTAAAAAGGCAGAAAATAATTACACTCCTCTGGATCTGTCTTTGTATCTTACAGACACAATTCCTCATTTCTCTGCAGCCCAGTACAAAAACAACCAATAAAGCCAACAGGTAGCCTTCCTTTCTTTTGTTAATATCATCCTTGTAACAAAATATTGTGTATACTGAGAGTTGAACAATGAAGAAAACCAGCTGTTGCCTTCCATAACAAAGCAGTTTGTAACTTAAGTCACACTGATAACTCCTGCCCTTAAAGAATATGATGCAGCATCATTTATTTGAGGCAGTGGGAATCAAGGCTAGAGGGATATATTCCTAGAACTGGTAACTCCCCCGACCTTCACTTTACTCCTCTATAAAAGGAATAAAATATTAAATGTTTAACCAGGCTTGATTTATTATTTGTATCATTATTATACTATTATTTATTATTATTTATTGTTCTGAATAGTTTTGATATTCTGGATATTAAAGGAAACTGACTGTTACTACTGTGTTTTGTCATGTCTAATAGTGATCTTCACTCCATAGGATTAATCCAAGATTAACAAAGTGCTTTGTCATCATCCTGTCTTATTCTTATTATGGCGAGGTACAGCAAGACTTCTCATCCTTAGGAACGAGGGGAAGGAAAAAGCCCAGTCTTATCACCAAGGGGACAAATAAATTGCAATAGATTACGAGGGGTTGTTTTTAAAATGTTATCGTTGCATTTTATATTTATTAATTCACAGCATATAATTTTTTTTAAGTTATGGTACATTCTTATTGTGATGACCAATCATGCATATCATTAGCAAGTATGGCAAGGCTCTCAAGTCAAGATGAGATTGATGACTTTTCAATTATTGATGTAAATGAATTACCAAGTATAGCAACTTGAAGGAATGTATTAGAGAGCAAAAGTCAAATCACTGGCTGTGTACACACACTGTCGCATTAAATAAACTCATACTTCATTTGCGCAGTGGGCGAAGAAAGCTAATTAAAATGAGTAAAATTTCAACTGCAGCTACTGGCATTGTTAATCAGTAAACAAAGTTGAAAACTTCAAATAGTCAGACAGGCTTAAGAGTCCGGTACACTTGTAAAAACAGATCTAAAACCAAAGCAGAAGAACAACATTGAAAAATAACGTTGAAAGTGAACTTGAAGAACTATTAAACCATCCAACAAATTAGCATGCATTTCTTCCCGAAGAAATGGAGCTGCTGTTGCTTCTTATTAAAGTCCTTTACTAAATAACTATTTAGTCATGGAGTTACACTTCCTTGAACATTCTGGGGGAAATGAGCTCTGCAGATAAGCACATGGAACCAGGAAGTAAATTTTAGCAATTTCAATTCATACAAGCTTCATAAAATCTGTTAAACAATTTCATTTTGGATTAATTAACTTTTCAGTCTTCCTTGTAGTTTGAGATTCATCCTTGTTCTTCAGTTCAAACAATGCAGATGCATTTTTGAAAGTCCAGGGACATTGTGTCATCTGGAAAAAAATGTGACTTTTCTATGATTTATGCATGTAAACCTTGCCTAACAAAACAACAATTTTAATGCAATTTCAGTAGCAGCCTGTTCCATGCACTGCAAGGTACTTCCAGCCTAAACTTCAGAAAGACTAACAATAATATGAGAACTAACAAATATTTTAAAAACCCACAACAACCCAGGAACAAGATTTATTGTTCTTTGGCAAATTCTGAAAGACTTGTCTGTTTCTGTACACAAAAATAAATACTTGATATATTAAAATTTTCTGTCAAATAAATAAAATTATAAAAATTAATCAAACATTGTAAGATTAGTTATTCCTTATCTTTCTGTTCATTAAGATAGTAAATTCACTGTATGAGATACATTGAAGCAGCACTGTATAAATATATTTTCATGGGTATAAGCAAATAAAATAATACATTTTTGATACTGTAAAAATTAAACATTTTGATGTATTCCATGCAATTATTCCTGTAATTGTCAGGGTCTCTTGAAACACTCCATTCTTATTAAATTAAACTTTTGGGTAGAGGAAAACAATTATTTCAATTTTTTCAGGCATTCTGCAGGATTTAAATCTTAGCTATTTTTTCTCAATAGTTAAAAATCAATGCTAAGACATTTCTGTACTGTTTTTATGGTAAAAAATAAGATCATTCTATACAGATCAGTTCGGACCTGGAGGCCCATTTTTCTTTCTTTCCTTTTACTGGAGAAAGCCTACAGTCAGAAAAGGTCAAAAATCTCAGTGAACATTTGAAAGAAAAGTACTTCTTTCTTTATATCTGAACAAAAATTTCATGGGATTTTCTTCACTTAACTAACTCTGATGAAAATCTTTTCTGCAGACATCTGTCTTGCAATAATTTCATTCCAAGGACTGCTCATCTTTTTTTACATAAATGAGCTCTGAGTTTTCAGTAGTTTCTGATGGACTCCTGACTTAGATAAATTGATTCCTGAGTCTTTCAAATAAGAAGAAGCTGCAGTGAGAGGTTGAAAACACCATTTTTACTTCTTTCTTTTCCTATTCTTTTAAATGGAATCATTTATTTTTCTTAATCTATTCTAGCCATAGTCTTTTCAAGCACGTAACTAACTAGAAATCTTGATTTGAGCTGTTAACGTCTTTTTCAAGGTCTTCACTTACACTTCCCATTGACTCACAGCACTATTCTTTTGTCCAGTTCTTCTTCTCACAGTCATTTCTAGATATTGGACATACATATATATGCAGAGAGATCACTTTCCTTTCCATTTCTATTTGTCCTTTCTCCAATCCATTGCGCATTACCTTAAGGCATTTTATTGGTAGAGCAGAAAGACCCTAATTCTGGAAAGCATCATGATTCACTGAAGTACTTAAGTGCAGGCATGAGTCCCAGTGGAACTCCATAAGCTTGAATATTTCCCTGAACAGAGGCCAAAACAGACAATAAGCAAAGTGGAAAGGAGGAAAAAGTATAGCTAATGTGCTAAGATAAATGGAAATGCAACAGTGTGTGGGGCCTACTAAGTAACACAGTTGGTAATTACAGCAATTCAAAGGAAAAAAAGAGAAAATTTCATACTGCCACAGAGAACAATTATGAATATCAGCTCTTTTGTTTTTAAAGAAATACACCAAAGAAACTACATATTAAAAGTGCTTTTAGAAGGAGATTCTACTTCAGATGTTGCTTTTTCAGTAGAGAGTAATCATATAATTTAAAAGTTATTATTATTCTGTTTATTTTTCCATTGGTTCAGTCACCTGTTTCCCAGTAATTCCTCAAGCAGAGGCTCAATAAATAAAGCCTACTGTCATTTCTTAAACCAAAGAAGTGGGTCAACAACTATGATTAAGCTGTCAACATTAATGAGCACTTTTTGTTTGTTTCTGCAAAGAGAAAAAAACTTTTTATGTCTGGGAAAAAAATCTTTAAATACTTTATAACAAATAATGTGAAATGATGTTGCTCCTCATGCTCAAATGAGAAATCCATTTATATATATAACACCAGCATGTCACATGTCTCAACATTTTTACTACCTCAGTGAATATGAAATCAGATAGGAGAAAGACTACTAGATGTTTATTTACTTTGCGGTGGGTTTCACCTTTTTGTTTTTTTAACTAAAACTAAAACTTTAATTTTTGTTAAGGAGAAAGTTAAGAGTGAAAAAGATAATAGATCTGTTTGGTACTAGCAAGACAATATGTATTCTTACACATCCATATAATATGTCCCATGCTAGACAGTATGAACACAGACATTTTTTGACTAATTACAGAATATTAGTGAAGAAGTGTGTGAAAACCAAAACTGTTCTGTATTTTAGGACAAAGCAGTATTTATCTGCGATCTCATAGGATGATATGCATTATTTATTCATTATGCCTCTGTTTTAAAAGTTTCAGTAGTCTAATCAGGGACTAAAACTACAGTTTTGTGACTTGAGACTATGACTCTGCAGTGCATAAATGACAAAAAGCCAACAATCAAAGCAAATATTTTACAGATAATGCCTTGGCTAAAAAGCATGTCTTCAAATCATTTGGCAAATAAATCTATAGACTTGTAAAGCACTGCAAGAGAAGAAAATGCAGCAGCTTGTCCCTTCTCTCCTTTCCACTCAAAACCCAGTGGGGATGTGTGTGGAGGGAGGCATCTTGAATATCCAGAATCTTGAGGGGTTCTTAAGTTTTCAGATAAGTCCGTTTTCTCTTCCTTTCATTTCACATATATCCTTTCAACTGCATAGTGCTATAATTCCCTAAATTTGGTGTACTGTTGGTCACAACTGCATTAGGTGAACATTTAAAAAGTATAAAACTAGAGACATTCATTTCAGCTCCTATCTGGGCTACAGGCTTCCTGAGATAGCTGGGAAAGGCGTGTAGAGGTGAACTTGGAGATGAGGACCAGGAATGCTGCAAGAGGCACGAGACAAAGCAGAGGCAGAGCCTGCACCCTGACTCTCCCTTCCTTCAACCTTCTGACTTCCTTTCCTACCTGGATGTTAAGCTTTGGAACAATGACTGTCATGGCAAAGGCATCTAAAGGCCCATCTGAAATGGGAATTTCAGGAAAGCAAGCAATGAAATTTAAAATTAATAAATTGCAACAGAATTAGGTATTATCAGGTGGACAACATCCTGCCAAATTCAACACCTTTGGCATCCAGCTGTCATGTGGCCTGTGTGACAGTCCCATTATTTTTGTAAATGACATCATTCAAATGTTGCAGCTCATTTGCCTTGGCAGGCATCCCACTGACATCATCTGCCATGAAATCATCTGAAAAAAACACCTCTGCAGACTGTTCTCTGTCCCACTCTGCAGCCTTTCCCTAAGTTCACCCTGTCTGAGGGCTTTTAATTTATTTAAACTATTTTCATACACTTCTAAGAGATGTGCAGTTGGAGCTTTGTTAGCCTTTTCCTAAGGATGGTCAAAAAATTAATAGTAGTAAGCTGTTCTGACAGCAACCATAAATGAGGCTTCTGCCAGTGCCAGAGGAAATCCTACCCCAAAATGCAAGCAGCTTACCTCTGCATGAAATGCAGTAAAGAATTGAAACACAGTTTTCTTTTGTTAGGGATGACAAGCATGACAGAGAAAAAACATTTGGAAACTGATTGTCTTATATGTGCAGTAAAGTGGAAGGTACCAGAAGATCTGGATCTAGACCCTGAGCCTCCTGCCAATATTTGACAAGCCCTTTAATCTTTTTGGCCAAGATTCAAGAAATTATCTGGGCTTTTAACTTCTATTTAGAACCCTAAATTCTTATTGATTTCCTATTGACTAGTCTAAAATAAGCAGAAGCAAAGGTTTATGCACAGCACAGCTGAATCAAAAGTTATTCTTGTTTGTTTTCCTTATATAGCTATATATTTTTCTAAACCTCTCAGAAAAGAAAACAAACTCATTTTTTTCTTATTTCTAATGTCATGTAAGGAGTGGATGTTACAGGCAGGTCTGAATGAACTGAAAAAAATGCTGCAATTAATACTTTTGGAAAAGGATAATTTTTAAAGAACAAAAGCCTCGGCGATCATATAAAGATTTGAAGAAAAATAACAAATATGCTGTATTTATTAAGAATAATAGTTCATCCAAGATTTTTTTTTCTCTTTCATATTCTTCAGGTCTGTTTGCTCTGATCACTTTTGCATGTTTATTTTTATTGGTAAAAGTGTATTGAGAATATTCTTTCTTTTCAAGAAAAACAATCTAAACTGTAGGGTAACTTTTCAAAAGTTTTAGCTTGTCTCAAGTCTCTGTGTCACCTACATCTCTTGTTGCAGGCTAGAAGGTGGAATAGGAATAAGTAAGTTAATTAGATCACTTTGCGTGATCTTGTGCTTATAAAAAGTAACTAAATTTCTTGTAGTTACGCTTGGATCTTTTAACTTGTCTCTGTTAAGATGTGTCTACCTGGGAAACATCTTGTGCTCTTTATAGACATCTTAGATAATTCGGTTATTCTCTCAGGACTTTGATCCAGTGGTTAATTGTCCACAAGTTCTACAGTTTTGCTTAGTAAACTTTCCCTGGCATCAGATTATCAATCATGAGGTTTTGCTATACTTTTTCTCATTAGCACTTAAACCCAGTGAAGGTCCTGGCTGTTCAAACACAACATATCCCCACATTTATATATTATAAACTCAAGAATCTGAGTTAAGTCTTTAATTGTGAAACAGACTTTTTTTGAGAAATTAAGCTTCTGAAAAATGCTTTTTCCAGCCTACATGTACATCTCATAGAATCATAGAATTACAGAATCCTTAAGGTTGGAAAATACCTCTAAGATCATAAAATCCAACTGTCAAGCCAACACCACCATACCTCCTAAAATAAATCTTATAAAAATCCTTTCATCCTCTCCAATTTTCATCAGAGGATGTCATATTATTACACTAACTATATTTAGGCTCTTAATTTGCCACTTAATTCCATTATTTTCCTGAGATGCATATATTTGCAGTTCAGTGTAGCTAGCCAGATGCAGGACCATCTCTGAGCTCCCTTGGGAAGCCAAAGATACAGCAATATAATCCAGCATTTGGTTCTCTCGCTCAGGGCCCTGATTAGCTTCATAACCCCTTCAATATCTTTAATTTTACCAATATAAGTTCACAATTCCAAAGAAGTTAAGAAGGGTGGAAATGGATTTGAAATGAGACCATACAGAGCTTAAGAAAGGAAGAATTATCTTACTTTGTCCTTGCACAGCAGTGGAGAAGAAAAAGAAAATTTAGTTGTGACATTTTCTGCTATCATTATTTTCCTTATATGCAAACCAAGTGGGGGAGAAGGATTATGAAGGGAAGTAAACATCTGCTCAAAGTACAAGTTTGTAGTGCAAATGACACAAAATTTAAGAAGCATTTCTGTTCCAAACTCTTTTGAAAGAGCTATACTGGAAGGTGGTGATTGGTGTAATCTAAGTAATAAATCAGTGTAGAAAAGGTCATGAAAAAGAGTTATATCTGTGTGATCCAGAACTTCCCCAGAGATCTTGTGTGGCAAAACCCACACTACATAGAAATATAAGGTTTCTGGACTTGGGAACAAGGGACTGCTACCTGACAACTTCTGCCTCACCATTATGGCCCTTATTTCTTGAGCTCAAATAGGCATTCAACCAAAACTCATCCAAAAGTACATTAACCTCTCAGAAATACTGAGACGTTTTGAGCAGGTGAATTTCTATAAACATATATACATATATATAAAGTATGTATGTATATTCAATATGATGTCCCAGTTGAAGAAATCTTGGACTGATATTTTAGCTCTTTTCTCCATATACTGATCACTCTTGTTAATACTGTGCCGTAACACTATCTTTCTAAATTCAGATAAATATCTCTATACCTGTAGAGTTCCTGTAAATTGTTTTCAAATACACTCTGGTGCAATGCCATTGAGTTTGAGAGACCTAATTTTGTAACCTTTTATTCTAGTTGTGTATTTGCTCTTACAATGAATCCTTTCTTGGCTCACCACCTGCTTTCATTACTATTTACCATTGTTATTTCTTAAATATATTCTGCAGATACACATCTGTTGTGGTTTAGCCCCAGCCAGCAACTCAGCCCCATCCAGCTGCTCACTCACTCCCCCTCCGGCAGGATGGGGGAGAAAATCAGGAGGGTAAAAGTGAGAAAGCTTGTGGGTTGAGATAAGAACAATTTAATAATTAAAATAAAATAATAATGCAATGAAAAGGAAAATAACAAGAGAGAAGCAAAACCCAGGGCAGGGGAATGAACATCCAAAACCAACATCCCATGACACAGCTGCTCACCACCAGTCCCCAAGCCACATCTAACCCCTAACACACCAACTGCCCCGGTTCATGTAGTGGTCATGGCATCACATGGTATGGAATGAACATCCCATTGGCCAGTCGGGGTCAGCTGTCTTGGCTGTGGCCCCGCCCCTCCCAGCCTCCTGCCCACGTGGCAGAGCGTGGGAAGCTGGAAAGGTCCCTGACTACTACAGACGCTACTGAGCGACACTGAGCCGCTGCTTAACAACTAAAGCATTAATGTGCCATCGGCACCTTGCCAGCTACAGTGAAGAGAATTAACTCTATCCCAGCCAAAACCAGCACACGTAAAATATAAATTATAAATTTTTTTATGTGGAATATCTTAGGAAGCAAGGAAGGTCTTGGTAATCTAAAAAATGCTTGCCTTTATGGATTTTTCACACAGTGATTCACCCTGAACATACAGAAGAACAGTGTCACAGGCAAGGATAAAAGTGGCATAAGCTGAATTACAGTCCTCAAACCACTGGGGTATAACACCTCTCTGAGAACAGTTTGCACATGCCATGAGTATTTTTCAATGAACCAGCTATCAAAGAAGCTCCTTAAGTGTAACTCATCCTACCACAGAGTGACAAATGTTTGTACGCTATTTCAAACACACTATGCAAACGCTTCTCTGTTACAGAGAAAGGAACACTATTTAACTTTGTTTAGTTGGGTAGTCTAAATTACTGCTTCATTTATGTTATTTCTCCATTTCCTACTATCACTAGCTCATAACTAGAGAGGACTGAGAAAGTAGGTCACAGAATATTTCATATGAAACACTTTATTATTCTACACTTATTTCAGATGTTCTAAGCCTGGAATCATTAATAAAAACTTAGCATCTGGAATATGTTTTTAAAGACATAAAGTCACAAGAGACCTTAAAAGTGAATCCACTATTTCTAACCGAGCTCTACAAATCTCCAGGCCCTACCTTTGGTAATTATTTTAAATACCCAAGGGAATTTGTAGATTTGTCCAATTACAGACAAAACACTAACATTGACAGTCTGATGTAAAATAACACTTCCATCCTCATTTCTCATAAAATGATAAGAAAAAAAATGTGTGTGTGAGTTTGAATTTTGGAGGAAGGAATGAAGTCACATTAAGTGACTAATAGTTCTTTCTCCTTAAGTATATGGAAATTTGCACTGTTCTTACAGTTTTAGTACAGTAATAGCCACATCTGGACAAGCCTCATTTAATTGATCAGGCCACAGATATTCTGTGTCACCATCGATGTCCATTGACTACAGAGGGAAGATAGGGCAATGGTGCTCCTCCATTAGGCACCTTAGGAGCCTGAGATACAGATGAGAGATAACAGATACCATGAATTTAGGTTTATATGATGCATTCTGACACAGTGGACCACAAAGCACAGCCATCTGACCTATGAGAGATGGGAGGGATAGATAATCCAGCACTAAATTGGCCCAGTGATGTCTATCAAACTGAACTTGAAAAATTAGGTGATACTGGAAGAGTCAGAAACACCTAATTACATATGTGCCAACATGTTTTAAAAAGCCTTCAGAAACTTGTGATTCTACTTCAGGTAAAGTATATTATCCAGTACTGTCTTGGTGCCACTAACCTTGCCTTGGTCTGCTAACCTTCTTGAAACTGCGCTTCATGTCCAACAATGGGCAAAATTCCCCTTGTGCTGTTTCTTCTGCTTACCTTCAACTAAAGAACCATCTTTTGTTGACATCTTTCTCAGGAACACAAAAGACTGATTTGGTTGTGTAAAGATAGGAGTTTAGTGTCACCTCAAATATCCTTAAGTGTCTTGCCAGAACTCCAGCAGCCTCTCCAGAAGAGTGGATGGGTATTTATGAAAGCTTCAAGATGGTAATTTAGCTGTCTGGGAGGTATGGACAACATTTCAGAGGGGTTTAAGTGGAGGTGGCAGCATAGGATAAGGTAGTGAGATTTTATTAAGGAAGGTGGTATACAATCATAGAATCATAGAATAATTTGGGTTGGAAGGGACCTTTAAAGGTCATCTAGTCCAAACCCCTGCAACGAGCAGGGGCATCTTCAACTAGATCAGAGAGTCCAGAGCTCTGTCCAACCTGACATTGAATGTTTCCAGGGATGGGGCATCCACAACCCCTCTGGGCAACCTACTTCCAGTGTTTCACCACCCTCATTATGGTATGAGGTGCAGATGGCATGAGTGGAATTTTCAGGGGTGCAAGTACGCCTTTCTCCCTTTCCGTTCAATGATCCTTCCTCCTGATATCATTTGCTTCCTTTATTTCCCTAGGCACCAGTGCTTTCACTCCACACTCTTGTAGGACCTTCAGACCATTGTCCTTTCCTTCCAAATATCCATTTTTACTCTTAGTCCATCTAGAGCAATTCCTGCCCACTTTTCACAATTGACTATCTTCTGTGAAAATGCTGGGTCCCTGTAGCTACTCCTTATCATACTACAGGGGGGAAGAAGTGGGTGCCATGAAGGAAAGTTGGAAGACATTTCTGGCCTGCAAGACTATTTTCTTTTTCATGTTTCTGGAGATGAAGAATGGGCTCAATAGGTGAAAGCAAGGATTGCAGCTACTGTGAGAGATTTCCACCTTCTCAGCTTTTCCCCTAGTAATGAGAGAGGAGACATGAAATCAGAATCACAGAATCACAGAATCACAGAATGCATGGACAGACTGTCCAAATTAGGACAGCTGATCCTTATATCTTCAAATATGCAAGTCAGATGTTCAGTGCAGTGTTCTTCTCCAAGCTGCTTATTTTGAGTTGGTTAAGGTCTGTGCATGTGCAAGCAAGTCCATCCCATCATCTGATAGGAGTGGCACCTGCTGGCGATCGTAATCTCTGTGTTCTGCTATAAGATGTCACTGACCAGACCTAGATGTCTCACTTCCATTTGAAGATGGCTTCCAGCTGAGAACCCTACGCACCCTTAGAAATCTTCCAGGCCAGAAAAGACACCCTATTTGGCATTGATGGGTAAGGCTTAGGGCAAGGGTTAAAATGTCCCTTGTGTGCATTCAGTGAGCACCTAAGTGCCTCTAATGATCTAGTCCCAGGTTGTCTCTTTATAAAATGGAAACAAAGGCCTTTCCACAAACATTTTAACTTTTTTTAGATATGCAGATATAACCTATCAAAGGATAAATGTATAAATGTAATACTGGATGATTACTACCCATTTCCTTTTACATAGGAAAAGAAATACGTACATGCACATGCTTGGAACAGCTGTATAGTTGTAAATGTATGTGCGTTATATTTAAGTTATAGATATCTATGTATATATATTCTATATGTGTATGTATATATATTGCATACATATACATACATATATATAAACACACACACGTATAGTAAAATAAATTTTAAAATTGGAAATATATTTTACTCTGCTAAGGTAAATAGACTGGTTTGCATGAGTGGAAAAATACCAACATAATTTAATTGGGGTGCCCCATCTGGCTGCATGGGTAGAACAAAGCTGAGCTAAAAAATATGAAGATCATTAAAAACAAAATGAAACAAAAATACTAGAACAGAAAGACCACAAGAGTTCAAACAAATTATGTTTTTAACAGCAAATGGGAGGAAGATCGATAATGGTTTCTGTAGCTTCTGGATAAGCACTTCCCATAAATTCAGACACCTATTAAAATGTGCTTACATGTGATACTAAGTAGCTGGGCCTGTGAATAAGGTACAATTTCTCTCCTGGAAAACTCAGGGCTACATCCTTGGGCCAATACTTTCAAACTTAAATTGTAAAACAGTAACAGAACAGCTAGACATATTCCAAAGTAAGATATGAAATAATCTTGCTGAGATGGATTGGAGCAATTATTTAAAATATAATTGACTTTTGAAATGCCCATTTATTATAGCTTTAACTGTTCACTTACTACCTAAGAAATAGTAACTTTATGCTCACAAAAATCATACAAACAATGAAAACTAAAGAGCATCTAGTATGCTCAATAAATATAGTAAAATTTTTTTGCTTGCCATTCCCTACTTCGTGAAAGGAGATCCTTTATTTTAATCAGGATGGTTTATTAGAGCTAAATAAAATCCAGCTCAAGTGTATTCTGTGAGACATTTTGTGTGACTGCAGGTAGAAGACCTAGATCCAGACCCCCAGGGTACTTAAGTGATTATTTCTCATTTCATTTAGATTGAAATAATATGGCATGGCATTTTGTACTACTTTAATGATCCGTGCTTCATTCTCCTTTCTGAAAAACAGGAGTGGAAAAATTCGTATCCAGGGACCCTTTAAGAGGACATAAGCATTAAAATATGGTGGGTCTGGCCTGGATTAGTAATGGTATGTCTTTGTGTGTTGTGCACCTGGGAGGGATTCTGTGATTTAGAGAAAATTTTCCTTGGCACTGGATTTTTCCAAGCCATCATGTGAGTCAATAATCTGTATCTGTCACCCAAGCACATCCCACTATAAGTAAACTTTTAACATAATTTTTCAACTAATCATTAAGAAATGTTCACATTGCTTACATTTATATTAGGAAATAGCGAGGCCAGGATTTGAGATCAAGCACTGTCACACACTTGTTCTTACAGTGTAATTGTTAGCTCAGTTTCTGGCACAGTTTTGGACTATTTCAAGCCTACACTCACCTGGACAATGTCTGGCCACAGTTCATAGGACAAAGTGACCCAGGAACCATTCCCTATATGCAGTCTGTTTGAGAAACCTCTGTTGGCTATGGCAAAGTGATTTACTTATATGGACACAACCCAAGGCATACCACTTGGTTTCAGCAACAGAATAGTGGCTGGTCCCTTTTATTTATCAGTTCAGATGTAGCCATCATGTTTTCCAGGACAACCTTCAGTTTCTGCTTCAATGTAGGAAGGTTAATAATCTATAACTTATCTTGTTCTTCTTTTTATTTACAACGATCTAGAAATGACACAAAGACCTTGTTAACTGAAATATTATAAGATTCTGGATGCTGTTTGGATATACAGAAATCAAAGACCTCCAGACCATTAAGTCATCAGGTACAGAATTTAAGACTTAAATCGTTGTGATGTAACTGTTATTAAAACAGGTTTCTGCCCATTGCAGTTTTTGAGTTCCATTTCCTTTTTGTCCATTCCAGATACAGGAATTCACAGATTCACAGAAATGTTGGTTCATTGGCATCTCTGCAGGTCAGCCAGTCCAATTTTCCACTCAGGTTAGGATATCCATGGTGCTTGACCACAGCCTTGCCTCTCAGGCTGTGCTTGCTCAGGTACCTTGCTGATCCTTACCTTGCCTTGCTAACTTGGGTTCCTGGTTTTTCCTAGGACCTGCTTCATGAGCACAGATTGTCTGGTAGTCCCTGGACTGTGACTGACCCTGATTACCACCACCAGACCTGCTCTGCTCACTTTTCTGGGGTACTGTGGGCCGTGCCTCATCAGTGACAGGGTTTATTCAATCCTTATTTAATCCATTTGCCTTTTGGAATCATACCTAGTAGGTTTAAATACTACAATTATCTTTTATTTAAGCCAGATAATTTTCCTTTGAAGTAGTCACCAGCATTCATTTTCAATCTCCCAGTTGAACTGAGAGTGCAGATGAAATACAAGGAAGAGGCAGAGATAGTTAAGAACAGAAATAGAGGAGAACACACAAACCTGTATTCATATCAAACCTGTATAAACGTACTTGTGATCTGCAATTTATTTTACGTCAATGAGAGACTGTACTGTATTACTCCCCCATTAGTCTACCTCTGAGCCTGAATGATACTCTTCTTACGCATGTTGTCAGGTGGAATTATCAAGTGCTGGAAATACTTTGTTTGAAAAGGAAGGATATTTTAAACTCAAATACTGGAAGCTGAACATCAATTTCCAGCTTTGCTGTAGGAAAGTCTCCAAAAACTAATTCCACACAGGGTCACAGTTACTGGCTTTATAATGAAATTTCAGCCTTCTGTTGGTTTCCTAGCACCTGTTTGACGCATATAGGAACATGAGATGTCTAAAAATGGATGTGAAACTTTGTAAATGGGAATTTATAGGTGTATATACATGGAACAACTTCTGGTATAGTATGACTGCTGTTTAAGACTCCAGAGTCATGGAACTTTTCATCTGCCAATACCCGCAAGTCCTTGTCCTCACGGCTGCTCTCAATCCATTCGTCTCCCAGTCTGTACTGATACAGACGATTGCCTGATCCAGGTGCAGGACCTTGCTCTTGGCCTTATTGAACTTCATGGGTCTCGCCCACTCCTCAAGCCAATCGAGGTCCCTTGGGTTGCCATCCCTTCCCTTAAGCGAATCAGCTGCACCCCTAACTTGGTGTCATTCATGAACTCGCTGAGGGTGCACTCAGTCCCACTCTGTATGAAGTGGGATCTTTTATGTTTCACTGAGAGAAAGAATACTAACAGCTACCTGGCCTACTGACTTTTATTTTTCATATCCTCAATAATTTGTTGACCAATTTCTAAATCTGGATGAGAATTGTGCTGGGCTAAAAATTTTAACCATTTTATAAAAGGTAACTTCTAAAAATTTTGTATCGAAAAAACCAACAACCCACCACTCAAAATATTTTAATAGGAAAATGATGTTCATACTCTTTTATTTTTAATTATAAATTTATTTTAATGGCTATTTTCACATTATTTATTTCCAGCAGAGTTTTTTATTAAGTTTTAATATCAGTTATCACTTCCCTGTCCCAGTTCTTTTTCCTTGATCAGTCATGTAGGTTTAAAAAATGTCTTCAATATCAGAAAAGTTACAAAGTAGTCAACAGAAATAAAAAATGCTGCAACTTTGCTCTTCTGAAATAATTACTCTGTAGAAGTTTAGTTATACAGATAGAAGAAAAAGGGGAAAAGGATGGAGAAAGATAGCTGTTGGATAAAAGCTGGAGGTTATTCATTGCATCACATTCATGAGAAAATGAAAAATGAGAGGCCTCAAGTACAGATGGGAAACTATTCTGACTACGGTACTTTGAAAAAGGTTGATGGTTTTTTTGAAGTATCACAACTCAATTTATTTTGAATTAAAAAAGAGAAAAAACTAAAGCTTTCTATTTTTTTATCCTGTCACAGGGAATACAAATACACAGCTTAAAATTGTTGTAACTACTTTTTCTCAGTCACTTCACTAAGGGAACAGTTGAAGATGGTACTTAGTAAGCCTGAAAATACAAAATTTTTAGGGGGAAAGAAACCCCTTCATCACAGCCTAGATTGACAGTTAAAGCAACATGTCCTTCACTTTATGCTTACCCTGAAAGTATATATTCTAGAAGCAAATTTCTCAAATACGTAAATTCTACGACTGATGTTAGGGTAAACAACCTCTGTCGATAAGATGTGAAATTACTAATTAGTACATTCACACTTGCTTTGATTAGTGCATATGAACAATAGTGAAATCTAACATTCCAGTAATTCAGGGATGTGACAAATTTTCTGCAAAGAATCAAAAGTCTAACTCAAATGAAGAGAATTTAAAACAATTTGAAGATTAAAATACTGATTTTAAATATTTAAATGTTAGAAAGAAAAAAAGAAAGGATTCATGGAGGACCATAATGATAAGAAGTTTCATTTCTAATCTTCAGAAATTATCTTACTGCCCAGTACCTCTCTTCATTTCTTAAGTGGTATAAGTTCGACTCAGTGAATCCAGTGAAGTTGAAGCTGTAGCTCAGGAAATTTCCCCTTTCTCCAGCATGGTGTGTAGATGTCCATACAAAATCTGGGGGTTCCCAGGACTTTTAAATATCAGTTTACATGCATTCTGCAGGTGTTGGAAACCTGAAGAAAACAATCATCTTCATCTCCTGATGAAATGGCTTCTGAGATACGCACATTCAGGTGTGTGTGACAAAAGGACAGGGACATTCCACAGAGCAGTTCTGGCTGCATCAATGCAGAAGCTTCCTTTGCTAAAGAAAGCAAGCTGCTTGCTATGCTGCTCTGTAATGGCTCTGAGCATCTGTGTGTGCAGATCAAGACTGTTAATCGTTTTTGTTCTGAAACCTGTCAGAAATTAAGGTGACAATGTGGATAGCTGGCCCCTTTTGTATACTGTATTGGGTTTGTGTGGCAAGGTTTTGGTAGTGGTGGGGGCTGGAGGGTGGCTTCTCTAAGAAGCTGCCAGAAATTTCCCCTATGCTCAATAGAGCCAGTGCCAGATGGCTCCAAGATGGACCCACCACTGGCCAAGGCTGAGCCCATCAGCAACTGTGGTAGCACCTCTGGGATAATGTATTTAGGAAGGGGTGGGGGGGGCACACTGTGGCAGAAAAACAGCCAGAGAAGTTAGTGTGAATATGTGAGAGGAACAACCCTGCAGACACCAAGGTCAGTGAAGAAGGAGGGTGAGGAGGTGCTCCAAGAGCTGGAGCAGAGATTCCCCTGCAGCCTGTGGTGAAGGCCATGGTGAGGCAGGCTGTGCCCCTGCAGATTGTAGAGGTGAACGGTGCAGCAGATATCCACCTGCAGTGCATGGACGACCCCACACCGGAGCAGGTGCATGTTCCCAAGAGAGGCTGTGACCCCATGGGAAACCTGCACTGGAGGAGGCTCCTGGCAGGACCTGTGGCCCCATGGAGAGAAGAGCCCACACTGGAGGAGGTTTGCTGGCAGGGCTTGTCACCCCGTGGGGGACCCACGCTGGAGCAGTTTGTGAAGAACTGCAGCCTGTGGGAAGGACTCACATTGGAGAAGTTTGTGGAGAACTGTCTCCTGTGGGAGTGACCCCACGCTGGAGCAGGGGAAGAGTGTGAGGAGTCCTCCTCCTGAGGAGGAAGGAGCAGCAGAAGCAACTTGTGATGAACTGACCACAACCCCCATTCCCCATCTTTCTGTATCACTCAGGGGGAGGCTGTAGAGAAATCAGGAGGAAAATTTAGCCCAGGAAGAAGGGTGGGGTGGGGGGAAGGTGTTTAAGATTTTTTTTTTATTTCTCATTATCCTACTTTGATTGGTAATAAACTATTTTTTTCCCCAACGCAAGTCTGTTTTGCCTGTGATGATAATTGCTGAGTGATCTCTCCCTGTCCTTATGTCAATCCACATGCTTTTCATTATATTTTTTCTCTCCCCTATCCAGCTAAGGAGGGAGAGTGATAGATCAGCTTTGGTGGGCACCTGGCATCCAGCCAGGGTGAACCCACCACATATATCTACAAGACAATGTCAGAGTGTTTTCAGTCAATGAAGGAAGGATTGTAGAAGGCAGAATTTTTAAGAAGTATTTTGTTTTATTCTGATCAAGTGATGATTGTGCTTTTTTGTCAGGGCACACCAGGGATTCAGTGTGTTATGTGTTCATGATAGGGGTATTGTAAGACTCTGCTCTCCAATCACATATTTACTTTTATCTACTGCTTTGATGAATAAATTAAGCAATATATTTAGAAATTATATTGTCAAACAATGAGATCTCACTATCACCAAGGGTATGAAGGAGCTGAGGCTTTATAAAATGGAAATTATTATGACTTAACTACTTAACACTGAGAAGAACAAAAAAAACACACCAAAAATAGCCATTTAAATTACAGGTTGCTACCTGTTTTCCTTATATGTAACATTTTAATGAACAAATCCTGGTTTCTTTCAGTCAGTTTTCTATTCTACATTTTTTGATGCTTTACTTTAAAATCCTATGAGAATAAAGATGTTCTTAACCTCTGGTGCTTAAGATGCAGTTCTTGGTAGTGACTGATGATATAATTCACACTATTTTATTGCTTTTTGCTTTTTAGGTATTTCTAGCACTCATATTCACAACTGTGACTTTGGAATCCTCTTCCCTTGTACGTTTAATGTCAGTAAAATAAGATCACTTAAAAATTTATGGAGAACAAATGCAGAAAGAGAGGATGAATACTATAAAAGTGAGTCTAATAGAAAAACTGAAATTAGTATTTGTGGAATATATTTTCAATCACTCTTATTTTTAATCAAAAATATTGGATGACTTTAGTTAAGAAGCAATATAATATTTTCATGAAATGGATCTGTAATATTCAAAGGCTTGAAGTATTGACGTAGACTACCATCTGCAAGTATAGAAAATAGATTTTCCTAAGTACTGAAAACGTCTCCCAGTACATATTTTATTGCAGTCAGGTTTCTGTTGCCAGTATATGAAAGGTGATACTTTCTCAATTTATATTCATTTCCTGTTTGCTAAATGAAATAACCAGTTTTACCACCTGAAATGCTCTTGCAGGCAGGCAGCAACTCAATTAGCAAGAAAAATAAAGTTGGTTGGTCATCTTTCAGTGAGCACAGTCCATTCAAAAGACCTACAGCCAACCAGCTGCCTATTAAAGAGCCATCTTGGCAGTCTTCTGAACATTGATCACTTCAAGGCAAACATAAACTTATTTGCTAATTGCTTACTGGAGACAAAAAAGTAGTGAGACCAAGTTGCTTTCTTTTTAATACCTGAATTTTTATAAAGGAACTTGTATTGCTTGACAAATCTAATCTATAAGAAATATGTAGATAGGAGAATGCACATTATTCACCTCTACCTACAGGTACTTGCAAAATGTAAGACTTCTCATGTGCATGAATTAACATATATTTCCTCCCTGAAAAATAAAATGGTTTTCCTTAATTGTATTGCCTCTCTAATAAATAATGCAGATTACCTCTACTCATCCTGTTGCTCCTTGACAGTTGAACAGACAATAGTCAACCATGTCGGTTTTGGCTTTTTCAGGGATTGCATTCTGGCTGGTATTTACATACAGTGGAGTATGCTAGTCAGGAGGTTTGTTTTATCTTGGAACATAAAAATTAATCAGGAAACAAATGGTTGGTTGCTTATACAGCAAATATCCAGTGTAGGACTAGCTGGGTTTCACTCTTTGGATAATAGGGTATTTACTGGTCTGGACTACGTATGGTCCCTCGATTGCAGCTTTCATGAGTGGTAGTAAACATCCAGAGGAGTGGTCAGCATTATGTTTCTAACTGAAACTCTTTTCCTTTTAATAGTTCTGCCTGTGCCTGGAAGCTCACTGGGCTACTGTATCTGTGTCTCAGTGAGAAGAAGTCTGTTCTGCTGCATTTCTTTTGACTTTATGTGCTGCAACACAGACTTTCACTGGACGCGTCTGGTATATTTCACAGACAATTTCTCTGATTTCCTGTCACAACCTGTACAGACTACTCAGATCCCAGATCCTTTTGCAGAGCTTTACCTGTGCAGTGGTTTGCACTTACAACTTTCTTCAAGGACATATGGTACATTCATGCTACAGGCATTGTAAGCATTCCTGAAAACCTTTACTAAATTCTTTAGCAATCCCCAAACTATGCAGTTTTAGCTAACTATGAACCATAACCGCAGATATTGATTTTCAAGCCTCCTAAGCAAACTAAACCTGTCTTTTATTAGAATTCTCTAAGGCATCCAGAATATTTCTTCAGATGATTTTTCTGTAAAGCTAAAATAGAATTTGTTCAATTACCAATAGTTTCTGTCAAAGCAGAAATGTAGGCTAGCTATGTGGGATTCCCTTTGTATTTAGCATATATCTAGGCAGTATAATCAGTAGGGGAATTCACTTAATCCCAGACCAAGTGCCTACACATGGATCTTTGCTAAGTATCCATCGACTTTAAAGTAAACCTATGGAGAGTAGATAAGATATACATGTTTCCTTCGTAGATAGCTGAAGTTAGGTCAGGTTCCTACTTTTTTTCTTCACCTGGTTCTGCAGTTTGAAACTTTATAGTAGAGTAGTATGCACCTTTTGTTTCTTTTTTTTTTTTCTCCGTTGGTCCCAAATATCTGCAGAACATTTGGAGACAACGGATCTTCCTCAGGCTTTGCTGAATCCTGTGTCCCAAGATGTTCCATATTGTTGTCCAGTGAATACCTTTCCATGAACATCCCAAATGCAAAGCAAAACTGACAGTTTGACCCATGCTAACAGTACAGTCAAGCTGTAATACAGAATAAAAAAGTTGGTCGTGTCTAGCAAAGTTCATATACAGTCTGCAAGACAGACTGCCCACACAAGAACAATATGCTTTTACCAAAGGAACTAAAGGAAATTTGGATCAATCCCAAAATGAGACACCAGCCTACTGTAAGTCACTGTACTGTGTCCAGTACTGGAAAGAGGGACACCACATTTCTCATCAGTCAGATCAAAGCAGAGTGCTGAGAATGATTCTTCTGGTCACCTACTGCCTTTGTGAAAAAGGACTATACAATGTAACTGTAAAAATAACTCAGTGATAATCATAATTAGACATCAACCACAAAAAAGTATCTCAGTCATAGGTATTTTGTGTTTCTCATAAGAAATTTAAAAGTACTACAAAAGATTTCGGAAATAAAACCTTCCCATACACAAAATATTGCTGATAGTCATACAATTCTTCAGCACATGAAAAGGAAAAACATTCTCATCACCTCTGAGAAGGACTGCTTCTCCCTTCCTGCTGGGAAAACAGGTGATCCCAGATAGAGACATTGAAGAGAATTAAGGACAAAGTGCAATTAAACAGACAGAAATTTTTCCATTGAACAATGACATCCTATTTATTAGTACTTTTGCAAAACCATTCATAATCAATTAATACTTGCTTACATTTGGGGTCTTCTGCTTAACTATCATGGTATTTGAAAGAAAGAAAACCCCAAGAATTTCACCTCAAACTAAGTTTATGCTGTATAGAGACACCTTACCACAGCTGTCTTCATCAAACAAATTGTAATGCCCCCTCCAAAAATATCAAATTTTCTTGGGAGAAAAAACCAAAACTTTCATCATATGATGTTAGTTAGCAAGAATAATGTTGCTTCTCTTTAGGTCTATATGGTATAAATTCCTTATCAGAGAGCCTCTCTGTATGGGTCCCACTGATCTGTTACCTAGCTTTTACTCTCCTGAACTTTCCACTTATCTTTTTCAGTGTTTTCATGCCAAGTTTTTCTCCTGTTCTCTAGACCATGGCAGCTGTACTGAGATTTGTCAGAAATCAACATTAGTGACCCAGCAAGTTTTATGGTTAATTGTTTCTTGAATATAAGGAACAAATTAACTATGTTTGGTAACCAAGGTATTTAAACTTAGCAATTGCTGCGTAAAAATCCTCTTTATATACCAACAGAATACTAAACATTTCATTAGTACCATATGTCGTGATTTAACCCCAGCTGGCAACTAAGCACCACACAGCTGCTCGCTCACTCGCTCCCCCAGCAGGAGGGGGGGAAGAGAGTTGGAAGGGTAAAAGTAAGAAAACTCATGGGTTGAGATAAGAACAGTTTAATAATTGAAATATAACAACAACAACAAAAACAACGACTTGTGATGAAAAGGAAAATAATAAAGAGAGAGAAATGTACCCTAAGAAAGGCAAGTGATGCAAATGAAAAAAATTGCTCACCACCACCGACAGAAGCCCAGCCTGTCCCTGAGCAGCGACTCCCCAGACAACCTTCCCCCTAGTTTATTGTTGAGCATGATGTCATATGGACGAATATCCTTTGGGTCAGCTGGTGTCAGTTGTCCCGGCTGTGTCCCCTCCCAATCCCTCGTGCACCCCCAGCCCGCTCACTGGTGGGGTGGGGTGAGAGGCAGAAAAGGCCTTGACTCTGTGTAAGCCCTGCTCAGCAATAGCTAAAACACCCATGTGTTATCAACACTGTTTTCAGCACAAATCCAAAACATACCCCCATACTAGGTACTGTGAAGAAAATTAACACTACCCCGGCCAAAACCAGCACACATAAAATATGAATTTTGTTCTATATGGAAACATTCATTGAAGAACTTTTTTTTTTTTATAACTCAGCTGACAAATATGTGTCATCAGCTGGTATCACACATTTAATTCATTCATAGAAAACTGATGTAGCTCCTTACCCTCACTAACCAGAGATTTTTCATACATTGTTAGATTCCTTTAGTATTTATTTACTGGTCCTATCTTCTGATCTTCATTCAGTGATTCCCATTGTTTCTACTTTTAGGATATCAATGTGATAGGGAAAAGGCTGGGGTTTGGGTTTATGCTTTTATTTAGGGTAGGACAAGTTGATTATTAAAAGTTTCCTTTATGTCACAGCAGAATTGTTTTTTACACCACCTTACACATTTTCCATTTATAATTCTGTTCTGTATGAGTGTTTTGGTCTGCCTTTTTTTGAAGCAAGCCTTCTGTAGTATTTAACAGAGCTTTACATCTCAGCCAAAGCAGTCTAAGAAAGGATGCACAACTTGAAAAGCCTCTTCTGTAAAGTCTATAGTCATATTTTCCAGAGAATCCATGTAAGTTTGTGCGTCCTGTTAGATTACAAAAGCTGTATTATTGAATTCATGTTTCTGTCTTATTTTAAACCTTTTGCTGATTATCTGTGTTTATGTTGGATGCAAAATCATCGTGAGTCTCTTTCTAGTGCTCTGCCAATGACTTGAGGAAACTGCTTTAGTGACTAGAAGCATCAATACCACTGAGACAACATGGGAACATTTCTGATTTTTACTAGAGGGAGAAGAATTCTGCTTTAGGAGCTGCTACAACAGCTTGCCTATAAGCCAGTGGAATAACTCAATGTCTGAAGAGGCCTTTAAGGCTTTGAATCCACAGCAGTATTAACCTAAAGTCCTGAAAGGTTCTGTCAGATAGAAATGTATTCATTTCTATGAGTCTATATTTTTTAATATGGAGCAAGCACAGAGTACTGTCAACCAGCAAGCTTTCTGCCATGGTACCAATGGGTAGAAGTGGTATCTCTCACACACACACACACACACACACACACTCTCTCCCCTCAGGTGGCAGAGGCACAGCCTGCCTCACTATGGTCTTCACCATGAGCTGCAGGGCAATTTATGTTCCTGTACCTGGAGCACCTCCTACCCCTATTTCTTCACGGACCTTGGTGTCTGCAGAGTTGTTCCCATCACATATGCTTAATCCTTCCTCCCAGCTGCTGTTGTGCAGCTTTTTCTGCCCTTCCTAAACACATTATAGCAGAGGTGATACCCCAGCCACTGATGGGGTCAACTTTGGCCAGCAGCGGGTCCATCTAGGAGCTAGCTGACATCAGCTCTCTGGTGACTTCTCACAGAAGCCATCCCTGCAGTCCCCTTCTCCCTCAATTTTTCTCATCAGCAAAATGTTTTCATCTTATTTATTTATTTATTTATTTATTTATTTATTTTAGAACAGAAGAAAACTTACATTATTTCTTACTTTTAATTCAGAAAAATCAACCGCACATTTTTCACTGCTTCTGTAAGAACAACAGATATAAAGCAGCATTTATTTTACATTTTACACTAGTGTTTTACACATTTAATATAGAAAATGGTTGAATATTTTTTTTTGTGAATAAAATATTTCTCAGCTTTCTTGAATATTGTCCACAACTAATGTTGGCAAAGCATAAGAATTTCTTCAATGGTTCATTACTTGCATCAAGAATCCAGATAAAGTATGTTTTATTGCCTGCCATGGCTCAGTTTAGAAAGAAAGAAAATTGAACCTTCCAAATCTTGTGCAGGATAATTGTCTTCTAAGTTCTATCAATTCTTGGCTATGTGGCTGAGTTACAAGTGTCTGACACAACCTTCTCTTTTTGACAGATCCCTCACTCACCTCTTATCTCCAAATGTGTGGAACAAGTTCAATGTAATGTAGAAAGTAAAACAAGTTTTTTTCAGAAAGTGAACGGCAGCCATACAAGTACTTTCCATAATGTAATTATTTCTGTAATATAATACTATTATTATATTACATATTTTATTTGATATATAATTATAAATAGAATTATGTGCTTTATTTCATTATTTTGTATAATGGCAAAGGCAATACTACACCTTGGTATTGTAAATCCAGTATTGCTTGTTTAGAGACAGTAAAGAGAAAGCGTAAAGACATAAAGGCCTTAATGGCTTTAAGATCGTTGCCCAGTTTCAAATCTGTGATTCTTATTGTTATGTGTGTCATAATCAACAACTATGGAGCCATGACACATGTAATCTCAGCATTTGGGAGACTAGATCATCCACAAAAAATTACTAATTTCAAGCTTGGATTCTGGTGTAAATTTCCCTAAGGAAATGTTCTAGGAAGTATTTGATGTGTCAGTTTTGCTTGTTATGCATTCTTCAGTTATGGCAACTCTTCCCTCAAACACAGATTTTTCAGAAACCTCCATTTTATGTTTTATTATGATCAGGTTACATTGAAACCTTTCCTTTTTCTCCCTTTAAGCCTCCATCTCCAACCTCCTCATCTGAAGAGGTATAACAAAAAACTAAGTGTGTTCATTTCTTCCAAAGTTCTTCTTTCATCTTAGATCCACTGCTGTTTTCCCATAGGAGCTCTAAGATCAACACTACACCAGATGCTGGTCTTGGACCATGTGAGCTTTTCTCTCACATGTCTCCATCCAGCCCCACAGTTGCTAAAAGATGAGCTTGCTTTTTTTTTTTTTCTTTTTTTTATCAACACCCTCACTGTTGCTATTATTATTGAGTTTATTACCCAGCCAATGTCCAGGAAGTGAGATTAATCAGATTCTAAGATTTCAAACTATCACTGGAACATGGAAACTATCTTCAAAATAGCAGGTAGAGAATTTGAATTCTTCATGGAAAACTCCAGTCACTCTCATATCCCTGCAAAGTCTTGAACAGCATGTACAGTGCTTTTCTCTTACTCCTATATATTCTAGCTGATATTAATAATGGGAATATTTTTCCTTCTTCTGTTGCTGGCAGATGTTCTATGAGCAATCAGTGTCTGGTACACTTGGCTTCTGCAGTTTGCAGAATCAACAGAATTCTAGTTTTCTGGTTTGCTTTGGCGTTTGAGAGTAAAAGTATATTCCAAAGAATCATTGTTTTATAATTTTTTACTGGGTGTGGGGTTTTTTTGTCTGTTCTTTAACCTCTAGCAAGTAGTGAACTCCAGGTATTCTGTGGAGCCTACCTCAGTGTATAGTTTAAGCCAGCTGTGACCAATTTCTGACAAAATGCATTGTTAGAACACATGATGCATTTTTACTTTTGTATTCTGTGCCACTATTTCATAGTAACAGCCTGAGTTTGTAAAGCTGTACTGAGGCTTTTGGCTGACTGTTTAAATGAGCTGCTGGGCTATTTAAATGAATCTTCATCAACTCTCTTAAGGATTTTCAGACATTTTCCACAAGGAAAATGCCTCCTAGCACTTCAAATGCTCTTGATGTTCTATTGGTTTTCCTTTGTGCCTCTTCTCAAAATTTTTGTTTTATCCACTAACTTACTCTTGGTGTAATTCCTTTTTAGGACATTCAGAAATGCCAGAATGCCACATAAACATAATATCTTCAGTATCCTTCAATCTCTTTCCTTTTTTTCAAATATTTCTCCTCCTTGTTTTTGATGTTATTCCCTTCAGAAATTGCTTTCAATTGACTTAGCTTTTCTCTTTTCTGTAAAAATCTTGCCTCGAGCCTTCTACTCATATCATTCAGTGCAGACATATAAATAGAAAGAGACGGGCAATGGCGTGATACAGACTTCAATCACTTATAAATAACAGAGGAAATATTAATGGTTATAACTCCAGGATTTCATGAGTTTGTATATGTACTACAGCTTAATTAACTTCTGTTACCACTCTTTCCAGTTTAACAGTGTAACATATATCATAGAGTCACACAGAATAACAGAAGAGTTGAGGCTAGAAGGTGCCTCTGAAGATCTTCTAGTCCAAACCCCCAGTTCAAAGCAGGGTCAGCCAGAGCTCAGGGCATTATCCAGTTTGATTTTTAATATCTCCAAAGATGTACACTCCATAATGTCTCTGGGCAGCCTTTTACAGTGTCTGACCCCCTTACAATAAAAAAAGCTTTTCCCCATTTTAAATAGAATTTCCTGTATTTTGATTTGTGCCCATTGCCTCCTCTCCTGTTCATTAGGAATTGCTGAAAAGAAAGATATTCTTTACACCCTTCCATCAGGTATTTATACACAGGTGGAAAGATCCACCTGAGCATTCTCTTCTCCAGCTCTCTCAGCTTCTCCTTACAGGAAAGATGCTCTAAGGTTTTAGTCACTTTCAGGCTCTTCAGGGGCCTCAGATTCCCAAAGGCAAACCTTAACAGCAAAGGCTGAGGCAAAGAAGTCATTGAGTACCTTGTCCTGCTCTAGTCGTATGTTACCAGGTTCCCTTTCCCATTCAGCAGCAGGACTACGTTTTCCCTAGTCTTCACTTTGCTGCCAATGTCCTTTTCCAGAAGGTGCCTGAACAGGCCAAAGTCTGCTCTCCTAAAGTAAAGGGTTGTGATCCCACTTTTTGCATTGTTCTTTCAGGGTCCTGAACCCCACTATCTCATGGTCACTGCAGCCAAGTTTGTCCCTCACCTTCACATGCATGATGAGCTCTTCCTTGCTTGCGAGTATCAGCTCCAGCAGTGTACTTGCGCCCATCAGCTCACTGATTCCTTGTGTGAAAAAGTTAGCACCATTGAACTCCAGAGACCTCCTGGATCATGTGTGCCCTGCTGTGCTATCTGCCCAGCATATATTGGAGAGGCTAAAGTCTGGAGGAGCAGGGTCTGTTAATGTGAGGGTTCTTTCCATTTTCTGAAGAAGGTGCCTTTATTTTTATTTCCTGATTAAGCTGTTTGGAAGAGACGTCCACCACAATGTTGTCAATGTTGGTGTGCTGTCCAATCCTAATTAATAAATTTTCAGATACCTCATCATCCATCCCAAGGCACAGCTCCATTCATTCCCACTGCTCCCTTACATAAAGGGCAATTACCTCTCTTCCCCTTCCTGGACTGTATACATCCATGGCAGTGTTCCAGTTATGTGAGATACCTCACCATACCATTGTGATCCCAATGAGATTTTATTCTAGCAACAACACACACACACATCTCTATGTATAACAGCATAACATTTTTTTGGGTGAATTCTTCACTCCAAATTCTGCTATAATTTGATATTCAAATGGGTAAGGATCTTCTTTCCTATAAAACCCAAGACTTTCTTGATGCTTATCTATCTCCTCTGGAATAGATACAGGCTCTTCCACCTTCCAGCTGTCCACTCATACAGCAACAGTCTGTGCTTATTCACTCAATTTATCAGGAACCTATAGACCATTCATCATGGGCTGTCCAAAAGAACCAACACCATAACAAAGTAGATTGATCCTGTGCGGTATTATTTTCTCTTTCATTGCTTCATTAAGTTTCTTAGTGACTTGATAGAAAAATGACCCATATTTTATAATACCAATGATAAAATACACCAGTTTTCCTTAATATGCAATAATATTGCTTCATTGTTATTATTGCTTTTCATATTATTATGACCATTTGCAATGCTTTCAGCCTGGATTGCTTCATCTGTTCTTACATAGTTAAATGAGATGCCTAAATTATTATCTTAGTGGTCTGAGCTAGTTTACCTGATGTTATGACTTTATTGTAGCATACTGCGATAGTAAATTCTGGTAAGAGGGCAATGCTGATCGTAGGTGCTCTGAATTGCTCTCCAGGGAAACCTATGTCTCTGTAGTAAAGAAATATACACAGATAGCCTAGAGATCTTTGCAACAGCAGGGAGAATGGTATGAGTCTGGGACATGGTGTCTAGGGGATCTTGTTTGACAAAGATGAGCAGTGTAATAAACCCACTGTTTTTGTGTAGGCACTGTACTAGTCAGGTCTGAAACCCATAAAAAGTCAAAATTAAAATTTCTGCATGCTTCATTGGTGTTTTTCCCTGCAGTTTCTGCAAGTTGCACTTTTCATTATAAACAGATTCCAAACAACTCAGAAATTAGGATGTCATCCTTTAAAATCATGACTGGAGAAAGATCCATAAAGATTTCAGAGCTTCTTCACATTTTTTTTTTCTGAGTGCCTCCTTGAAAGAGACATAGCTCTGATACTTGCAATACTGATTCTATTTCAGATATTTCAGTTGGCAGCTTATTGTTCCTACTTTTATTCCCTGAGAAGACATAGCAGGTATTAATCCTGAAGTTTCTTCTTTCGGGATTCAAAGAAGTTAAATATCCAACATCACAGAAGCATCTGAAAATTTAACCCAAATTCTTCTGGGTGTCAGAATCACATATTAGAACCATGGTGCTATAAATTGTGTGGGAATTAAGGCATATATCTCTTGGACTGTGGTATATTTGATTTTAAGTGAACTAGAAAAGAAATGTTGATTCTAACTGAAAGAGACATGATAATCTACTGGCATGCATCCTTTTCAAAATACTGGCTCTTGGCAGGTATGGTTGTTGACTGCCTATTGAATTTGGCCTTAGGATATCCACCTTAGGTGCAGAGCTTGCAATGAAACCAGGCATCAGGTTTGCATTCAGTAAACAGGGGAGGTGAGACAGGTCACTCTCTGGTACTGGACAGCATAATTGTATCCCATAGGACAGGAAAAATTCTGCTTATTCCCCTCTCCCCATGAGGAATCTAGAAGCTATGATCCTCTTAGCTGTTGTTAGACTTTGTCCAGTACCTTGCCAGGGTCGTCCACTGTCCCATCGTGTACTCTTAGATAAATAGAAGGAGATGGGGAATGGTAGAACATAGACTCTGGTTGCCTGTAAATAGGGAAAATATATTCCATCAGAAGCCTTATAAAGTCTGCTCAGTGCCCAGGGCAATGAAGAAGTTTGTTATTCCTTTCTCTTTTCTCATTTCACCCTTCATTTTTTTAGTAGAGTGGGACACTGCTTCACTCTCCTGCTTAGCTGGGGAAGAGGACATAGAAAAGCCAGACCAGTTTCTTCAGCATTCATATGAATCCTCCCCACCTCCTCACCTATCAGCCAAGTCCTATGGTTGTAAGGCATCTTGCCACATCAACTGTCTATCTTACCATATCAAGTCCCAGGCATAGTTTTGAGCTGCACTGAAGACAACCTTGCTAGTTCCTTCTGCGTGGTGCCATGCTTTCCACTGGACTGGCAAAAAATCTATACTTAGTCACACTGGAATTCACCAAGTCAAAAAAAAAGGATCCTTGTTTTGTCCTTTGGTGGTTATTTTTCAGCTAGATCAGTTCCCCAAACTAGATTACAATACAAGCTGTTATACCAGCAGAGAGAAATATAGTGACACAGAAAGGAAAGTGTAGACTGTTCTGTTTTTTCTCTGAATAAGTTTTGACCCAAATAACCACCAAATCACAGTTTCATGTTACTGTAATCTTCTTTGCCTGCCTGTGGTCTATCTGCAGCAAGATTACTTCTTAGGTGAGGTATATGTTCTGTGGTTCTTCATTTTCTGATTTTGTTTTTAATCTTTTCTTCTTAAGAGAAGTCGAAGTACAACTTACATGTGCAGGCATGCATGCAAAAGAAATACTCTAAATACATGTATGCATATGTATGATCAAAGAAACTACATTACTTTCTGGCAGATTTGTATTTTTTTCTTTGTCATTATCTTTAAAGCAGAGATTTTCTGATTGGCCATCGCAGAGATGATCAAACATAAGCCTCTCAGAAAATGAAAGTTTAAACCAAGTACAATCCAGGTAAGGAAAGATTTGCTATTAAACTTTTTGAAGGTAGGGCACCTCCTTTAGCTGGGTAAGTGAGAGGGTGCAGCAACCAGTGAGACAGCAGCTAAGGGGCAGCTGGGTGAGACTGAAGGAGGAGTAACTTCTCAAAGGAACAATAGTGAGGAACAGCTCAGGGCATATTTTCTTAGCTAGCATTGTTTCTGCTCAATAAAGCTCATATCATCACAAATTCTATAACAAAGAAAATACAAATGCTGTTAACACACAAGGCTACAGCTGCGTTAAATGCTGGGATAAATGCAGGTGTAAATTCTAAAATGGGCATAATATCTTGGTGCTTTTAGTTTAATTAGCCCTGAAAGAAAATATAGTAAGGTATTTGCTGAGTTCCTTGGTAGATTTTGTTAACTTTCGCATCCCACAAAAATTAGTCTTTGATACCCTCTTCATTAGAGAAGAAGGTTAATTTCAACTTCTATGGCTAGCACACACTAATTAATGTGCTAAAGCCCTGCTATACTTTTACTGCAAACTATCTGGTCAATGCTAGTTGCAATAAGTCCTATCAGCTGATGTGTTTAAATTCACATTGCCCTCACAAGAATTTTAATGTGCGTTAGCTATCAAATGCTAGCTAGTATCATGTATCACCAGCATCACTTCATTTTAAAGAACGTATGATTTATAAGCATTTACACAGTGACTATTTAATATATATTAGAAGAAAAATTATGAACTCTCTCTATATGCTACCAAATCTAACAGTGAGAAAAGTAATTGTCACAATGTGAGTTTCAAGAGATTTACAAAAATTACCGAGTCTTAAAAGATAAGGCTTTGTGAAGAACAGGAGAGTGAGATATCCTTTGCTTTAAGTTGTCATAAAATTTTCGCTCCCTGGTAGCCCTCTGGTGACATTTCATGATGACTTTGGTGTTGTAACCCACTGAATGAGAAACAATGACACAGAGCCTAAGTTGTAGATGTAGTTAGTAGTTTTCAAGATCTCCAACACTTATTTAATTTTACTGAGTAGAAAGTTTGTGTTGATTTATTCTCTTAATTGATCTGTCTTTTGTGGTAGTGAAGAGTGTTATTAAAAATCTTAAGGTTATGTAGACAAAAGAAAGTCAGAAAGAGCTGCCATGTAATTCATAACAGTTTATGAACTACGTGTACTGTATTCTGTATTTTTCCAAGCCACTGCTGTGATAGCTAATGTCTCCCAGTAGTGAGAGTGACACTTACTGATGGCATAGTTTTAAGTCGACTGTATTCCATTAGCAGATTTATGTGTAAATCCCTAGGACGCTTTGATTGATAACACAACCCCACATGGAATTTCAGTACAAAGCCCTCATGTTATTGCACATCACATTAGCTATACATCTCAGAAAGTTTTCCAGTAAAATTGCGGAACAAAGTGGTCAGTCAGTCCAATCTTGCTCTATACCTTTCCTTCTGAAGAGATCCAAGAACTTTATTTTTTGTGCCTAATCAGAGTGTTTTTATTAATTGTGTATACAATTATTTTGATCAATTTATGGTAAAACTATAGTGGCACACGAGATATGCAACTATCTACTGGTGAGTAAGACAACTAGTTATTTACCTGGACTATAACATTACTGCTAATAAATTATTTCCTCACATAAATGGTTCATTTACTGAATATCAAATTCATAACTATTTTCAGTTTTAGAAAGTGCTGCTTACCACACTTAAACACAGATACAGCACAGTCGTGAAATGTGTATCATAAGACACTGTAATAAACCACGGCTTTTTCTATCCCTACTTTCTGTGTTTCACATGACACCTGCATTAAGCATTGATCTTTGCTCTTTCATTGACTGATCAATATTTTAAGCTATGTTACTGAGGCACGTTACATTTAATTAATGTAATAAAAGTGAAATCATACGCCCTGTGGAGTCAATGTTAAGACTTCCCTTAATTCAGGTTAGGAACAATTTTACCCAGTAAACAGCTGATTGCTGCTATCAGGTAAAGACAATTACTTGTTTAAGAAATAAAAATTTGAAATGCACTGCTTCTTTAACATTGGGTAGCTCCAACTAGCTTTAACAAATCTAGTCTGTTAATGCTAACAACAAATTGATCAAAAGTTTTCCATTTATAGAATTGAACATGTTGGGTTTTGATCACTTCAGTTGCCTATTCCATGCCGTTTAGTGGCATCTAAATTTAGAAGGGTACAAAAAGTGAGTGGACATCCTGGACATTGACAAGTATTTTTGTTCTTTTACTAGAACCATGTAAATAAGTTATCACTTTCTTTATGTGTTGTTTTTTGGAAATGCAGTCATAAAAGACCTAGGAACAATAATTCTTTCTTGTAGGACATCATTAGTGCTACCTATTTTAGCTGTCCCATGCCTAGTATTTATTACAAGCCGCAAAGTATACTAAAATATTGTGGTAAATAAGCAGAATACAATCAAGTTATTCTGTCAACCTTTTAACTGTATAACTATATTGTGGCCCCGTTACCTTCACATTCTATTATAATAAAACTTGGAGCAGCAAAATGCAAACATCCATGAATCCTTAACTACAACATCTGTAGTGAACTGGAACATACCTATACCTTTGTATAATGTATGCATAATCTAAGCTTCAGAGAGAGGCAAACCTTTGACAAATTGTCACCCATACTTCTTACTAAACAGCTATAGGGCAAATCTCTTCTGAATGTAATTCTGTCAATTACAGTGCAGTTCCACCAGGCATAAATATGGCTTATTGTCACCATGATTGATGATTTGGCTAGACCAGGTCAGAACTGGGTCATAGCAAGAATGTTGTTTTTGTTAAATCCTTTGCACTGACTTTCTCCCATGATGTCCGCTGAAAAAAACATCCAGACCTAAAAGACCACACTTTCTAACATGATTTTTTTCGTAAGGAAGAGGAAGTAGTCAAGGAAAGATTAAACTCAGTAATGTTACTTTTTGCCTAAGGGGACTATTCACCTATTATAACAATAGGGGGAGTTGTTGATTTCGGCATGTACTTTCCACATTTCCATTTGCATTAATGAGAGCTTTATGCAAAGTCCCAGGAGTATCAATGGGAGAATAGATCATTAGGAGCCTGATAACTCTATTTGTTACTGCATGAACTTCATTGAGCACCTGATTTTAAACCTGACTTTAAGCTGAAGGTAGCTACAACTTTTTGTGCTGAAAAACAATGGTTTGGGAGCTAGTATCATTCACACCAAAGTAAGTATTTTCTCCTGCAGGAAATCTCAGCAAGATAATATTCAGTAGTCCTATATTTTACCGTGACACTATGATCACCTGAAATAGGTGGGTTATAGCTCTGGCTCCCAGCGCTCAGTTGCTACCAAATTCATTACCAGTTTTAGATTTTGTTTCTATTACAGCTGGGCCCACACAATGCTGTACACTTACAGTCTTTTTTCAGAGTTCTTGTAGTTTTGTTGCACACTTTTTTTTTACAGGAAACCATACTGATTGACATTAAGAATATTTCTATTCTTTAGTTATGTGCTGATTGCTGCTTCTGTCAACCATCCTATTTTTTGCCTAGTACCAATTTCAAACTAACCACAGTATGGCTATCTAGGTCAGCCTGTTTGCCCTTTTAGTACTAAGCTAACACTGTTTTTCATCCAGTCCTATGGAATTTCTTAAAGTCTTGGAAAAAAAAAAAGAAAAGAAAAAAGTAACCAAAATGGACAGCAAAGCTCTTTATTAGATCTGGCTCTGAACTTTACAAAGTTGAGATGAGACATCTGTCATTACTGTTAAGTGTTATTGAATGTAGTACCCAGACACAGCAGTTCTCTCCATGTCTATATTCTGGTCTGATTAGCTCCTGCTCTCTGAACATATATGCTTAAAGTGATCTTCTCTGTGTTTATGTATCTCCCTCCCAATATCACACTTTCAGGTTTCCCCGGGCTGTACTCCTGTCCTCTTCCATCTTCAGGTGCAAAACCTGAAAAGTGGGTGGCACACATTGCTGCTCCCTATTGCTTTTCATTAGAGCTGTGCCATTCGCTGTCCACGAGGTAGCTCTCCAGAATGTCTCCATAAAAATGAGACAAACTAGCATAACAGCTTAAGTAGGAGTTTTTCTTAATTTCAGATATTTATATTGAAAAATATTAAAGAGAACTTAAATAGCTTAATAGGGGAAGATAAGGAATAAACAGCCTTTGATAAAGGAGAGGTGATGAGCAATGAGGAGGAAAGAGTAAGATAGCTAAGCAAAAATTCTCACCAGGCACAACTGCAGACATAAACTGCTCTTAAATTCTCTTTGTCAAAAACAAGAGTGCATTTAGCCCTCTTCACTGTCCACCAATAATCAATTAAATTAAATTTTAAAGGGTTTATCATCTTTTGATCTGCACATCCCATAAGGATTCACGGCTGTTAAGATGTGTTCATTTCTGCCTGAGACAGATGAAATCTTTGTATTTGGGATGAGGAGCAGGGTCCAAAGATAAATAGGTTCCCATGACTGTAATGGCATAGAGGTGAAGAATTCTGACAGTAGCAGCAAATAAGAAAAGAGGCATTTATTTGAGAATGTGAGATTAAATTTGTAAAGTGAAGTTCTGATGATTAAAATCTTCGTGCATATTAAATGATTCCCAGCACTTTGACTAGTTAATAATTACCTCAACCAACCAGAATACATGAATTTTCAGATACAGTACTATTAAGATACAACTATACAGCAATTTGACAAATTAAATCTTTAATCAGGCCAAAAAACCCAGGATAAATTAAGGTAAATCTGTCTCACAACTGTGGGTTAGGACTGTCAGATGTCAGTCATGTTTCTGGCAAAGTTATTGTTTGTAGGCTTCCTAAATCTAAGTAAGTTGTCGTACCACATTTGTACATTGGCTTTTTATTGAATGCTCAAATCATCACATATTTATCTGTCAGCTAGGGGCACATCTGTAGCCGTGCAGCACAGTATAGAGACAAAATTTGAGTTAGTTTTGCAAATCAGAATTGATATAATCCCATTACAGCACCGTGCCAACACAAGCATAATTTCTTCAGACATAATTTCTTCAGACCTGAGCTAATGCCACCATAAATCTCTACACCACTGCATAGGGTGCCCTTTGTGTGTGTGACCTCACCTTTACAAGTCTCTAAGCAATGCAAGCTTATCAAGAGCAGTAGGGACAAGAGACAGTGTTTGCCAAGACAAAATGGGCACCCGCAAAGCTCAGTGGATTCTCTAGGTCTGTGTACACTGTAGTGTGGGTTCCCAAATTTGCACACCGTCTCTACTTCTGTTGCATGTGAGCACAAGAACTGTTTCTTCACCATCTCAGTGCGCAATCAGGAAACAAGTCATGATGAGCTCTAGCAGATTGTTGCTGCAGATGATGTGGGGGGTTATGACTATACAGCATCTCACAGAGCACAGCAGCTGCACTATCCATCGGTACAGGATGCCCAAACTCCAAGCAAGGCAGTCAGTCATGGTGCAGGCTGCAACTACCTCCACAGCTGACACAGGTAATCCTCAAGAACTGTTCACACTCCTGTACTTATTCCAAGGATGCGTTAACTGAGATGCAGTTGCATAAGTAGATGAATCATGCACACCAGAATAAAGCAAGAAAAGGAAAACCTTAATTTTCTTTTTGATTTTGGAAAACTTTACACTTCCCAGTAAAATAGCCTGAGGTTCACATGGCATCAGAGTTGTCCTGCAACATGAAACAAAATTAAGATTTTCCATGCTATGAATTTCCTCTGGCCATGCTGGAATAGGTGAAATTTCTCCATATTACCATGGAGCTAGGAAGGATGTATATTATTCATTATTTTATTGTCAGCAAAATTAATGCTTGATTAAAAATAATGCTTATTTTTACATTTCTGACATTGGTATGTAGAAAAATCATCATCTAATTGGAGGTATGCTATTTCCATTTTAGCTCAAAGGAGACATAAGGATATGTAGGTCATTTGCTAAGATATTGCCTAGGAAGAAATATCACTGGGGTAAATGTAAAAGATGGGATTTGTCCTGGAATTGCACAGTAAATGTTTAATTCTACATGTAGCCCCCAGTAAGTGGCCATATTTCTACAATGACCAATTCTACATTTAGTGTCCCCAGAATTATTGTCCTAGCCCCTGTATGGTCAATGGAAATCTGAGGTTTAATTCAGCTGCCAAAATATAGAAGTTGTAGTGACACCTCAAATGCCTAGAGCTATCTCACCTGATCTCAGTTTACCTCTCCAAAAAAGTAGGGATTATTTGTTTGTCCCGTGTCATCTCTGCTACCACCATGTATGTCTTAGATATCCTGAGTCATCTCAAATTACTCTAGGTGCCTCTGATCGGGCAACTAAACCAAACCCTCAGTTAAGTGATACCTGAAAAGTGACTAAACTCACTATAAAGAAGGTCCTAGGACAGGATTAAATTCCCTAAGCACTGATATCTGACATAATTTGAAGTGTCCTAAAGTACCTGAGATAGGTAAATAGGGTTTGCAAGAGATTTTTCAAAGCAGTATCTACAAGCCAGGGTAACCCACGGCATCAAAAATGACACCTAGATTTCCGGAACTGATCCCATGCTTAATGCTGATGAGCCACAGCAGTCTTTACACTCTATTGTTTGTACTAAGTAGATGTAGTGGGTGTAGACACAGTCACTACACTGTAGCCATGCAAAATTAGATGGACTAAACCCCATCCCTGGTTTTCTGGAGAGATACACACAGTTTACAATGCAGTTTATCTTGTCCCAAAAAGCCACTTCAGGTGAAACAGACCCTTTTCTGGAGTAATTAATCTACTTGTTTTCATTGACTATAAAGGGTGTGAAGGGTACTATCTCACATATTTACAGTGTAGATGTCTCAAGTTCAGTGAGATAGATCCTCTCAAAAACCTTAAAAAAAAAAAAAAAAGGTGGCATTTAGTTTTTTTCAAAGGTGTATTAGTACCCTTTCAACAAGCAGTCCTAGGCTACAAACTGGGAGCACTACAGGAAAATTAGAAAGGTTGGACAGTATTCTTCTTGCCCAGCTCAAGGCATTTGAATGTGTTTACACTTGTTTGGTGTTTCCATTTTGCAAGCCTTAATAAGATGCTAAAATCTCCCTGTTTCCTCCAAGGAGTATAGGACAGTGTTCATCTACCTAAATGTTGCACCTACCTACTCAAAACACACAGAAAGGCTTCGTTAACATGACAGAATTGATATATGAAACTCACACACCTCTGGATCAACATCTGCAAGCCAGGAAGGTTAGCCAAAGGCAATTCAAATGGCATTAGGCAACTGAATGTAAATTTATGTTTCTGTCACAAGTTTTTGGGTTTTGTTTTTGTTTTGTTTCTTTCTTTCTTTTTTTTTTTTTTTTTTTTAACCAAGGGCCACAGGACATAAAGAGTACAAGCTGGGGTACCTAACTTTGACATACCTTAGTCAAAATATGTATTAGCACTTAAATCTTTCAGGATTTTCAGTATTGTTAGGATTTCTGTTTTATTTTTAATTAATTTATTATGTGTATAGTTACTTACAATCATATTTTAGTTTATTAGTTGAGAAAAGTCTTTTTACCATCCAGTGCTCATTAAAAAGGAGAGTGCAGGTGATGATAAGCAGGGTAGAAATCAGTTAGCGTTTCAGCTTAACAGACTGACAGATTTTAATGCAGGATATTTTTTTTCTTTTTACATTTCATGATACATTCAAGTAACAGACATAAAATTTGTTTCAGTAGTTTTAGGCACATTGTAGTTTTGTGATTATAGTATTCAACTTCATGTTCCAGAACTGGATGCTGCAGGTATCACCCCTCTCCATAATGCAGGTTCTCCAAAGACTAGTTCAGAACTTTCTGAATATGTCATAATTGGAACGGAAGGTGATTGTTCTGGTATCTCTTTCTGTGACGTACAACCATCTGAGGAGAAACTTTTTTTTCCCCTGCAGAAGCCCTGGTGGCAGAGGGAATCTCAGTGGGATCTGGGATTGCTCCCAGATATTCCACACTAACGCAAATAAATTGGTATATATTTGGATAACAACGCCTGAGCTCTATAATTTATTCTAAACTGCACAAAGGAAAATTGCTCTTACCATGATTTCCTAAAACTCTTCTGAGACACAATTCAAAGTATATTCTTAGTATTTAAAGTAAATTCCTTCTTCTAGCCTGGCTGAGTTAATTGCAACTTAGATCCATCTCTGAGAAACTTGTTTTACATTTTGATTCAAATTCATATTGTATTTACGTCCATGCAGTCCATGGCAGTCATGGAGAAAGGAAAAGGAAATCAGGATATACAAGGTGAACAGTATATAGTGTATGGTTGAAGTTCCTGCTTTTCCTATAAATCTACATACTTCACCAGCTAAGTAATGGAACACTATGTTATAACATGGCCACATATGGAAAATTCTACAAGCATGCATGCATGCAGACAAATTCATTTTAAATTCTCCCATTTTATCTTTTCATCAGACACTTGACTGACAAAAGCGATTGATACCATGCTCTTGTGGCGTATATAGTAATGTCGTTTCTATATACAAGAGTAGAACCTTAGCACCTTAGCATGAGCGTTATTACTGGATGACTTCAAAACAATATCTAATGTAGAGCTGGCTATTCTTGGTGGTCCTACGAGTCACAGAGAAACTCCATAAATTGAAAAAGAGTGAGAAAAGAAATAATCTGAAGAACAGTTTAAAAACAACAACAACAACAACAAAACTCAATAGGATACCTGTATATTTGTCCAGAATTATTATATGATATTAGATGCTTTGATTTGGTCCTTCACTGGATAAATGAACAATGGTGTGATGGGTTGACCTTGGCTACCTGCCAGGTGCCAACCAAGCTGCTCCATCACTCTCCTTCCATCATACAGGATAGGGGAAGAAGATAGGACTAAAAGCTCGTGGGTCAAGATAAGGACAGGGAGATCACTTATCAATTACCATCATGGGCAAAACTTGGGGAAAATAATTTAATTTATTGCCAATTAAACAGAGTAGGATAATAAGAAATAAGGACAAATCTAAAAACACCTACTGCCCACCCCTCCCTTCTTCCTCGGTTCAACTTCACTCCTGACTTTCACCCCCCGAGCAGGACAAGGGGATGGCGAATGGGGGTTATGGTCAGTTCATCACACTCTTCTGCTCCAGTGTGGGGTCCCACCCATAGAAGATAGTCCCTCACAAACTTCTCCAACATGGGTCTTTCCCACGGGCTGCAGTTCTTCACAAACTGATCCAGCAGGGGACCTTTCCACAGGGTGCAGTCCTTCAGGAATGGACTGCTCCATCGTAGGTCCCACACACAGCCACAAGTCCTGCCAGGAGCCTGCTCCAGTGTGGGCTTCCCACAGGGTGAAGCTTCCTTCAGGGCATGTCCACCTGCTGCGGCATGGCATCCTCCACAGGCTGCAGGCGGATATCTGCTCTACCATTAGCCATCATGGGCTGCAGAGGGACAGCCTGCCTCACCATGGTCTTCACCACGGGCTGCGGGGGAATCTCTGCTCCAGCACCTGGAGCACCTCCTCCCCCTCCTTCACTGACCCTGGTGTCTGCGGGGTTGTTCCTCTCACATATTCTCATTCATTTCTGTGCAAGCTCTGTCCAAAAATGTGCAGGGCAAAGTGCACAACTATATTGAAGACCTTTGCTCTGACAGGACATACATCACAGGTGAGTGAGAAAGTGGGAGGAAAATTGTGGAAAAAAATGATCAAACACTAAGGATAATGATGAAACTGCTTGCTTAGGAGGCATAGCTGAGTTGCAGGTCCATCACAGTAGAGAGAACACTTCCCACCACAACAGCATTAGAAAAGAATCAGACTACATCACCCGATAATTTTACAAAACATATTTAGTTACAGAGTGAGGAGCATGTTTAAAAGAAGATGTTTCTCTAGTGGCCACCTCAGTGGGAAACTGTGTAGGTCTATTTCAGGATGGGGAAAATATTCAGAGATTAATTGATACTGCCCCCCAAGATGCTATGTGGAAGAAATAAATACAATATTTATTAGTGAAGTGGAAATGGGAATATGTCATGGTAAAGGTTGGTACTACTATTCACTAGAACATGGATGGGTCAAGTCTGGTGGGTATGCATGTACTTGCATAATTTGTGCACAGAAAACGTTTCTATCAGGTCACAGAAATTGATGTTTTGATGCAGGAGAGGTCAGGTAGCAATTGAAAAGTTATATGCAACAAACTAGTGAGAAAAAGGAAACTTTGCTTTTAAAAACCCCAAAGTTTCCATCTGTTGAAGAAAAATTAATGTCTGCCTAACGAGTGCAAGTATCTTTACCTTTCCTGCCCCCACTCTTGGAGTATATTCTGTATCAGAGGTACAGTGTTTTTGGTATGCAACAGATACTGACCCTCTGTATTGCACAGAATATATTATAGGAGGCAGATTCCATAAAGAAAATGTTTATCTTTACAATTGTTAGTTTGTGTGAAGTTTTATGTCAATTTAGTTGTTTCAAAGCTATTTTTGAATTTTTTCTCCTCATCAAGACAGCTATTTAACTGGCTACCCACCGAGTTGTTCCAATTAACAGACACCCATTGCATTATTTGTCTTGTTAATTTTTGTGCCATGAAGGCCCAGTCATTAGAGTTCAGGGTTTGCTTCTCTGTGATGAATGTGTAAAGGCTCTCACCTCTCAAAAACAGTCTATACTCACTTTTTAGTTAACTTAAGCAACTGATGAATAGCCATGCATTTAAGAAGTAGTTTTTTGAACTGGATTTACCTGACTTCAAGCTCTTATTTTCTACCTTTGCAGTGGCTGCAGTCTCCAGACCTGCTTAGCAAACTGGAAAGCAGACAGTTCTAAAGTATCAGCTGGGTGATTGCGATTTCTACTTTGACATCCAGAGTGAAATGCATTCACCTTGGTTATTCTGCCTTCTCTAAACAGAACACCCAGGAAAGTCAATAGTTCCTAGATTTTGAAAATGTTGAATTCACTGTGTACCAGCTCATCACCAGTTTGTTGTCTGAAATCCACAGATTTTACACAGCGGTGAAGAGAACTCACTCAGTCTGTTCAACCTCACCCCTTCTCTCCTATTAGCTACTTAGAGGCTGTACCACAAACATAATAGGTTGAAAAGGCAAAACTTATAATGGTATATAGTGGATTATAAAAGACTATGATTATCTATGTCACTAAAAGGGAAAGTGCAACCCTCATGCAGTAACACCTACACAATATGTTCATAATTTTCATGACAATGCTTACATCCTCTATGTTTGCAAGGCAACATGCCCTCCCTCCCACCTCCTAATCTCCTTCATCTGAAAGAGAAAGGTATTTTTAGCTGCCTCAGTGGGGCCTAAGGCATTGATTTATGAAAATAAGGTGGAAGAATTCATGAATTTTTTCTGACCTCCATCTCTCATTCCTTAGACATTTCTATTTTAAGATGTATAAAATGAATTGTCTTAATGTGGCATATTATCACCTTGGTACTCTGTATTTCACATTACTCTAACATGCACACATATATCCCCATACACCAAAATCATCTGAATGTTACTTTGTATTGAGTTTAAAGCGTCTTTCCATTACATATTATTTTACTCTGATTGTGATAGATGGCTTTTTTAGTCCTGACTCTCCCTGCAAATTCTCTTGAAAGACTGGAATAACTTCCTAAAGGTACTCTATAAATAAGGAAAGACAAGCAGATGAAATTGTAGCAGTTTGATTCAGAGCTCTTTGTAACATAATCTACTGAAGCTAAACCGATATCTCATTTCGCTCAGCTCTTGATTTTGCAGTTAGAGCTCTACACTTCACATTCCAGTGACCTCCATTGCTTGTGCTAATTAATTCCTTGGCAGTGTTACTTATGCTTTATATAAACATCTTTGATAGTATAAGTAGTTCTCCATCAGCAATATTGTTAAGTATTTAAAGATTCATATGGAAATAAAATTACAAATAAGTCTCAGATTATGGGACCCTTGTAAGTGGCCCATGGATAACCAGACCTCTTCATCCAAATGCACCAGAAATTGCGGGCATTTTCAAAGATAAGAAATTCTTATTTTGATTTGTATTTGAAAGAAGAATTATAATTTTCCTAAATATAATTTTTCCAAGATGGAAGCCATCTCTTTCTGACTGATCTTCTTTTTATGATTTTTTTCCAGCCAGAACTTTTAACAAATTGATCTGATTTTATGCTTATTCTCTCTGGGTAAAATTTGCCTGTTTGCAAAAAGCCATCAAAAAGGCAACACACCACTTAATTCTTACTTAAACATCTGTTTCTGCTTAAGGTAGATACAGTGTGGTGTCAAACTTCAGTGGATTTAAGCATTCTGTGGTCTTTCTGCTATATTTACCCTGGCGTGAATTTTACTTTACCTTACTCCAGAAGGGAGAGCTGCTCTGCAGGAAAATCTGGATAGGCTGGAGGAGTGGGCCAACAAGAACCTTATGAAGTTCAACAAGGACAAGTGTAAGGTCTAGCACCTGGGAAAACACAATCCGGGAGTGCAGCACAGACTGGGATCCACCTGGCTGGAGAGCAGCTCTGTGGAAAGGGACCTGGGGGTCCTGGTGGACAGAAAGCTCAACATGAGCGAACAGTGGCTGCTGCAGCCAAGAAGGCCAACAGGGTGCTGGGTTGCATCAAAAAGGGCATTGCCAGCAGAGAGAAAGAAGTCATTTATCCCACTCTACTCAGTGCTTGTCAGGCCACACCTGCAGTACTGTGTACAGTTCTGGTCCCCTCTATACAAAAGGGATGTACAGGCTGGGAGGGGTCCAGAGAAGGGCCACCAGGATGACCAAAGGACTGGGAAGCTGCCATATGAGGATAGGCTGGGAGAGCTGGGTTTGTTCAGCCTTGAGAAAAGGAGGCTCAGAGGGGATCTCATTACAGTGTACTTAAGGGGTAGCTACAAAGAAGATGGAGACTCCCTTTTTACACGGCATCACATGGAGAGGACAAGGGGGAACGGACACAAATTGCTCTTGGGGAGATTCCGATTGGACACCAGAGGAAAATTTTTCACAGTGAGGACAGTCACCATTGGAATAATCTCCGCAGGGAAGGGGTTGGCTTGGCCACGTTGGACACCTTCAAGAGTCGTCTGGACAGGGTGCTGGGCCATCTTGTTTAGACTCTGCTCTTCCCAGAAAGGTTGGACTAGATGACCCCTGAAGTCCCTTCCAACCTGGGATTCTATGATTCTGTGATTACGATGCCGTGCTGGGGGTAGCATTTTTGATAGAATGAGTGATGCCTTGAAAGCAGGAAGAGAGTTTCACTATTTCATTTGCCATAGCTATTTCCTGAGTATTTCTATTTCAATCCAATATCAATACAGTAGTTAAGACTAACCTTTCAGAAGACATTTGGAACAAAGCTTCACCTTTAAGGCAACCAGGGGATGAAAACAAACTAAGTGAACTGGTCAGCAGGTAAGAGCAATGTTGGGTTAAACAAATGTAGAAGTCCAGGTGAAGAGGCCATTAGTAATAAAGAAACATCCAGAACAAATGTACTGTCTTCACAGCTGAGACAACTTGTATGAATAATAATATTACTGCTGAACTTTGCAGAACACATGGAGTTGTCCTTGACTTTCCTCTTCTAAACCAAGAAAACAAATTCCTAAACCCACAATATCTTGCCACAAAACTTTCTTCCTCTACTAATAAACTTTCTTACCCTAGTAATATGTAGTTTCTAAGACATACATCACGGATAAAGAAATCCCTAGAGAACCCTAAATTAAAAACCCCAAAACCAGAACACTAAAACCAACAAAACAAAACCAATAAAGTCTTCTTCATAACATAGAGATCACTTTGTTGAATATTGACGTTACAATAATTTTTTCTTTATTGTTTGTCATGGTTTAGCCCCAGTCAACAACCAAGTACCACGTAGCTGCTCACTCACTCCCCCCTGGTGGGATGGGGAGAGAATACGAAGAGTAAAAGTGAGATAACTCATGGGTTGAGATAAAGACAGTTTAATAGGTAAAGCAAAAGCTGTGCACACAAGCAAAGCAAAACAAAGAATAAATTCACTCCTTCCCATGGGCAGGCAGGTGTTCAGTCATCTCCAGGACAGCAGGGCTCCATCACGCGTAACAGTGACTTGAGAAGACAAACACCGTCACTCCGAACATCTCCACTTCCTTCTTCCCCCAGCTTTGTATGCTGACCATGACATTATATGGTGTTGTGTATCCCTTTGGTCAGTTGAGGTCAGCTGTCCGAGCTGTGTCCCCTAACAGTTTACCGTGCACCCGTCAGAGCACGGGGAGCTGAAAAAGTCCTTGACCAATATAAACACTACTTAGCAACAACTAAAACATCTCTGCATTATCACCACTCTTTCCAGCACAAATCCAAAACACAGCCCCATACTAGCTACTACGAAGAAATTTAACTCTATCCCAGCTGAAACCAGGATATTGTTCTTATGTAAAAAGGGTATTTGCATCAAGAAAATATATTTCTTTAAAATCCAATGCAGTTAACACATTCAGACACATAGCAACAGAAGTTCTCTTTCCCTTTTTCTTCTAACTGCAGATTCTAGTACGCTTACTCCATTTGTTTATATCTTCTCTATGGCTACACCTCCCATACTACTTTGTTAGAAATAGAAAACACTGGAAAACAATGTTACAAATTTAAGGGCAATTATTATTTTAATATGAGGATAATATTAATGAATCAGCAAATCCAATAGTTAAAAGTAATGTGAATAGTTTATTCATTGTATTGGAAACAACTCAAAAATATTCTTTTATGTATCATGCAGGAAAAAAAAACAAACCAGCAACCCATTGGTTCAGAGTCTATCACACAGTGCAGATCGTCTCTAAATGAGTGGCACAGTCTCTGTCTGTAGTAGTAAGTCTGTGGGTTCCTATGCTGTTGGTGTCTTTTCTATCTGCTTCCATTATTTCTAGGGCAAGAGAAAAAAAAAAAACAAACAGGTGAGTGATTCATAAATAGATGAGGCAATCAATTTTTAAAAGTAACTGCCAAATAGACTTCTAAAATTGACCTAAATGAAAAGTCTACTATACTCAAGAAAAAGCGATGTCACAGGGGATTAAAAAGATACTGAGTAGTGTAAGCCACTGGGGCAATCATCAGCTTCAGAATGCCCTAGGCAAAGACTGCATATTTTAGAATTCAAGCAATGGTATAGAACAATGGTGTGCAATGGAAAAGATACAAACTATTGCAGGTATATAAACTCATTGAAATTAATAATGCTCAGCACAGCAGTTTACCTGCATATTCTATTGCTGGCTGCAGAATCAGGCCCTCACCATCCAGTGTCACCGCAGCAATGTATAAACTCTTGTCAGCTTGTGTTGTTGCAAATGTCCTTTTTGCATTACTTGGCCTTAGATATTTATACATGGGAAAGGGAATTATCCCAGAAAACTGTATATCTGATAAAATCGTAAGGGTTAGGGACTTAGCAGTGTAGTGTTGCAGCTAAAATCATTCAGGTATTTTCTGTGGAACAAAGGAAACACATTTGTCCAATAGTTTTTCGTTAGTGCTGGTTACAAGACCATAACTAGTGATTTTTCCCTACTCCGTGTAGGAGTTCTTGCACTGCTCTACTCATAGTAAAGAAGAGATCTGCTCTGTCTCCTTTGAGACCACGTTCCCCCTAAGTCACAAGTGCAATCCAATGTTAAGGTGGCCTGTGATAGTGAGTCTCTGGTGATCACGATGCATTAATGGTGTGTTTCTGAATGGTCAACAGCCAATGTGAGTTAGTTCTCTTGGATCATTTCAGATTTTCAGCTGAAGATACAATTTAGTAATATTTTTTCTCTTCTTGGACACATGCAATTTCATGTAAAATTGAAACAATATTAAAAATATAAAAAGGATTTGATAATTAAAGTTTGATCATTTGCAGCACTAAACCAGCACAAACTGCATTGTTTTACATTATAATTCATTGGTACAGGAATGCCATTTTTGTTTTAACATAACAGATCTCTGAGAAAACAGGCCGTTGGACTCTGGGTTACAGCTAAACTCTGCAGCTCTCCTCTTTCCAAAAGTCTAGGATGAAGTAAAATTGGATGAATGTTTTAAATGAATCCTTAAGTGTGTTGAGAATTTTGCTACACATACAAACCTGAATTCTTCCCTCAAAACCTTGTGTATCCAAATGAGGTATTTATGTTAATGGCATAGTCACTAGTTTTTTCTGGATTTTGTAGAGGAGACAGAGGTCCTTTTGGAAGGCAGTTAACACGTTAGGTCATCAGGAGGTGATTCAGTCCATCCTTCCTTGACTATTAAGGGAGGCAGATATAGTTGTACACAAAATATCTAGTCATTTTAGATACAATGAAATAGGAGATTAATCCACATAGGAATATCTTCTCAGTGAGATTAATTTTCATATATCAGTGAAAAACCTAGAAATGTATCGTTGAAGATACTTCAGCAGGCCATTTCACTCACTGTCTTGTTCTAAGGCAGGATCCAAAACAGTTAATGCCTAACAGGTGTTTATTCAACGTTTTTATATAGGAAAAATATTTCACAGACTTCTTCCTATTGCCATGAATGTGGCTTAATACTTCATGTGGCACTAGCCTAGGGGTGGCGTGCCAGGGTTCAGGGTGAAACCAATAGCCCACCTCAAGTGCATCTACGCCAATGCACTCAGCATGGGTAACAAACAGGAGGAGCTGGAAGCCATCGTGCAGCGGCGTAGATATGACTTAGTTGCCATCAAAAAGACATGGTGGGATTACCTTTATGACTGGAGTGCTGCAATGGATGGGTATAAGCTCTTCATAAGGGATAGTCAAGGAAGGAGAGGTGGTGGGGTGGCTTTGTATATAAGGAGGTGTTTCGATTCTGTAGAGCTTAGCGACTTTGACGATAAGGTAAAGTGTTTATGGGCAAGTATGAGGCGGAAGGCCAGCAAGGCAGATATCCTGCTGGGAGTCTGTTATAGACCGCCCAAGCAAGATGAAGAGGTAGATGAACTGTTCTACAAGAAGCAGCTGGAGGAAGTATCACAATTGATTGCTCTTGTTCTATTGGGGAACTTCAACTTACCAGATGTCTGCTGGAAATACAACACAGCAGAGAGGAGACAATCTAGGAGGTTCCTGGAGTGTGTGGAAGATAACTTCTTGGACACAGCAGGTAAGTGAACCCAGCAGGGGACGTGCCTCGCTTGACCTCCTGTTTGCAAACAGGGAAGGACTGGTGGGAGATGTGGTGGTCAGAGGCCATCTTGGGCTTGGCAGCCACGATATGATTGAGTTCTCGATTCTTGGCGAAGGAAGAAGAGGGGTCAGCAGAACCACTACCATGGATATCTGGAGAGCACACTTTGGCCTGTTCAGGCACTGGCTGGGAGAGTCCCTTGGGAGGAAGTCCTGAAGGGCAAAGGTGTCTAGGAAGGCTGGGCTTTCTTCAAGGAGGAAGTCCTGCAGGCGCAGGAGCAGGTTGTTCCCAAGTGCCACCAGATGAACCAGTGGGGAAGACGGCTGGCCTGGCTGAACAGGGACCTTCTGCTGACACTCAGGAAAAAAAAGGAGAGTCTACCACTTTTGGAAGAAGGGGCAGGCAACTCAAGAAGAATACAGACACCTTGTTAGGTCTTTCAGGGAGAAAAGTAGGCAAGCAAAAGCCCAACTAAATCTCAACCTGGCTACTGCTGTAAGGGATAAACAAAACGTTTTTACAAATAGATTAACAACAATAAGAGAGCCAAGGAGAATCTCCATCCTCTCTTGGACGTGAAGGGGAACATTGCCACTGAGGATAAGGAAAAGGCTGAGGTACTTAACACCTTCTTTGCCTCAATCTTTAACAGTAAGACCAGTTATTCCCAGGGCATTCAGGCCCTGGAGCTGGAAGGCAGGGACAGATCGCAGAATAAACCCCCCATAATGCAGGAGGAAGCAGTTTATGACCTGCTGATCCACCCGGACACACACAAGTCACTGGGGCCGGATGGGATCCACCTGAGAGTACTGAGGGAGCTGGCAGAGGAGCTCGCCAAGACACTCTCCATCATTCACCAGCAGTCCTGGTTAACATGGGAGGTCCCAGATGACTGGAGGCTTGCCGATGTGATGCCCATCTACAAGAAGGGCCGGAAGGAGGATGTGGGGAACTACAGGCCTGTCAGCTTGACCTTGGTACCAGGGAAGGTTACAGAGCGGTTCATCCTGAGTGAGCTCACCAGGCATGCGCCGCAGAGCTTGGAGAAAGGGCAAGCAGGAATTGCTATGACCTATTTTGTGCTTTTTGTGGTGTGGTGTTTTCTTTAGGTGGACTGGCAGTTGCATCTAATCCTTTCCCATATTATGGAATAGTAGGTTTGGTATTGGCGTCTGTTGTGGGGTGCGGGTGGTTGTTAAGTTTAGGGGGCTCTTTTGTGGCGTTGCTGTTGTTTATGGTTTATTTGGGCGGTATGTTAGTGGTTTTTGTATGTTCTGTGTGTTCAGCAGCTGACCCTTTTCCTGAGGCTTGAGGAGATTGGCAGGTTGTAGGTTATGGTGGGGGGTTTATCTTGGTGGTTGTGGTTGGGATTATCATTGCAAGGATCAGGCCCAGCCAGCAGGGCTTCGTGAAAGGCAGGTCCTGCCTGACCAACAGGATCTCCTTCTATGACCAGGTGACCCACCTAGTGGATGAGGGAAAGGCTATGGGTGTTGTCTACCTGGACTTTAGCAAAGCCTTTGACACTGTCTCCCACAGCATGCTCTGAGAGAAGCTGGCGGCTCACGGCTTGGACAGGTGTACTCTTCACAGGGTAAAAAACTGGCTGAATGACCGAGCCCCGAGAGTTGTGGGCAATGGAGCTAAATCCATTTGGTGGTCAGTCACGAGTGGGGTTCCCCAGGGAATTGAGTGCACCCTCAGTAAGTTTGTAGAGGACACCAATCTGGGTGGGAGTGTTGATCTGCTTGATGTTAGAAAGGCTCTGCAGAGGGACCTGGACAGGCCGGATTGATCGGCCGAGGCCAATTGTATGAGGTTTAACAAGGCCAAGTGCCGGGTCCTGTACTTGGGTCACAACAACCCCATCCATGCAATGCTACAGGCTTGGGGCAGAGTGGCTGGAGAGCTGGCTAGTGGAGAAGGACCTAGCAGTGTTGGTTGACAGCCAGCTGAACGTGAGCCAGCAGTGTGCTCAAGTGGCCAAAGTGGCCAACAGCATCCTGGCTTGTATCAGGAACAGTGTGGCCAGCAGGAGCTGGGCAGTGATTGTGCCCCTGGACTTGGCACTGGTGAGGCCACAGCTTGAACCTTGTGTTCAGTTTTGGGCCCCTCATTACAAGAAGGACATTGAGGTGCCGGAGCGTGTCCAAAGAAGGGCAATGGAGGTGGTGAATGGTCTAGAGAGTAAGTCTTAGGAAGAGAGGTTGAGGGAACTGGGGTTGTTTAGCCTGGAGAAGAGGAGACTGAGGGGAGACCTTATCGCTTTCTACAGGTACCTGAAAGGAGGCTGTAGTGAGCTGGGGGTTGGTCTCTTCTCCCAGGTTTCTAGCGATAAAATGAGTGGAAACAGATTCAAGCTGCATCAGGGTAGGTTTAGAGTGGATATTAGGAAAAATTTCTTTACTGAATGAGTGGTCAGGCATTGAAACAGGATGCCCAGAGCAGTGGTAGAGTCACCATCCTTGGAGGTATTTAAAAGTTGCGTAGATGTGGCTATTCAGAGCATGGTTTAGGAGGTATAGTAGCATTGGGTTTACATTGGACTTGATCCTAGAGGTCTTTTCCAACCTTAATGATTCTATGTTTTTATGATTATTACCCTCTGAAGAGCAGCATTGGAAAAACAGAAGACTGAAACAGAAGAAGGACCAAGAAGGTCCCAGTGTCCTGTCTCCAGTAGATGTAAGAAGCAGGCACTTAGGGAAGAGCAAGCAAACAGAGATGTTTCTTTGGGAATATTCCCCTGTCTCCAACAGCCTCCAGCTCAGTGCTTTCTTGAGCCAGAGTTTCTGTCTTTGCATTTAACTGCTGTTGGATTTCTCTCGCTTGAGTATTTCCTGTCCCTTGTCCAATTTATGTAGACTTTCAGCACCTGTAGCATCCAAATTCCTCTTGGACCTGTAGCCACAGCTAAAGCTTACCAGAAAGGTAAGGTGGAATCACACAGGAGTTTGTAGCTGAGTCCAGGGTGGATCTCCAGGCTTCTGAATCTCATTCATAAGAAGTGTTTTCTTCTTTCTTAATGGAACACAAAACAGCATTTTTACCTTTTTAGTCACCTTAACAATAAACAATACTAATGAAGGATATTTAAAATGTCCCATATTTTTGATTCTGTAATCAAGGCAGCAGATACTAAAAAAATTCACGATATCATCAATAAAAGTAACTGTTTATAGAATCACAGAATGTCCTGAGTTGGAAGGGACCCACAAGGATCATCAGGTCCAACTCCATGTCTCTGAGGGTCTTCTTAAATAGCGTCAGGCTTGGTGCCATGTCTGCCTCCCTGGGGAGCATGTTCCTGTGCTCCACCGCTCTCTGGGTGAAGAACTGTTATCTCCTAAGTAAACAGAGTTAGAATACTTTTTAGATATCAAGTATTTCAGGTTGTAATATTTAATTTAGTGGATGCCACTCAGTATACTGTACCCACTATATTAATTTTGTATTTTTGTTTTCTATAGAAAAGATTTTGTAAATTATGCACACTTCCCAGATTACTCTGAAGTAAGAAAAGGAAATTTCAATATATCCACCTTTATTTGCACTGCATCTACTACTGATTAGATAGATACCATGACAATAACACTCAAAGACTTTTTCTTGTAATTTTGTTAATGCTGACCCATATTTTCTTTCTTTCTTTCTTGGACTCTCAGTGTAGTCTATATTAATGGTTATCATTCCCTTTTCAGAGTAGTTTCAAAAATGCACAAACATCCCTAATTAATAGGCTTGAGAAATAATTCTTGAGTTTTCATTAACCAAGAAGGCAGAAAAAAGCCAATGTTTATCAAAGATATTCAGGAAATTAGATACAGTTCTGAAGAACAGAAACAGCAAGAAATGTACTGGGGCATTCATTATGATTCAAGAAATCAAGAATTTCTTTCTTTGGATGCAGATAGATCCCACTTGAGTGCACGCAATTCAATAATGAAGAATCTATTCTATCATTGAAAAATATGGGATTTATTCATGAAAGCTCTCATTGCATTAATGAGAGTTGGCATTGAATTGATTGGAAAATAGATCCACAAACTGCAGACAGCAGCGCATGAGAATTATATTTGTATCTGTAAAGATTATATGATAATGTAGATATTTGCAAGGGAGTATGAGACCTTTATAGAAAAAATAATATTTATAAAAATATGTAAAAATGGGAGTCTAATGTACTCAAGATATGGGGTGTGGGCTAGAGAAAAGAAAGGAGAAAATATTATTTTAATTACAGCATGACTAATTTATTTGATGCTTTTAGTCTTTTCCATTTTAATTACATGTGGAAAGGGATCTCTATTTCAAAGACAAAATGGATAACATGCACACATTTATGCTGCTGAAAAGCTAAGCAATTATGTTTAAAAATAAAATTTTTAGCTTTTAAGAATATAAGTGAAAGTGCTTAATGATTTTGTTGAAACTAAACAGACATACCTCAATGTACACGAACAGGCACTTTATATTATTATTTTTGTATAGATTCCACCATTTCTTTTGATGATACCACTAATAATTGGAATAATCTGTTTATAATGTCATGCTCTATTTTGGCTACAGACCGTTTTTTTTACAATATGGTTGGGACAAAATCAAACACAAAAGATGTAAAAGAAAATAGTCTTCGCTTTAGTTAGTCCTGAGTCTCAAGTATATCTAGTGCCAAGAAACAGTGAAATTTGCATAGGGAGATATTCTAGTACATGTTTAAAACAATCCTAGGACCAAGAGGACTGAAAAAAATGAAACTCATTGCTAAATAGATGAACTTTTCTCCTTTAAAATTTTTCATTTTCAAAAAAAATCCAAATGTGTATGAAAAGTGCCTAATTTTTTGTCATTATATGCATCTTAAAATTGTTTCAGATATACTTTCTCCTTACATAGCATCTACCCCACACATAAACAGTCTTTACATATTATCTGTTTGCTCTACAGTGATGAGAAATCAGATCACCATCTCATGGTCTGAGAAAGGGCACTCAGCCGGCGTGAACTGTAATAGATCCATTGACTTCAAAAGAAAATGACAGTTTATGACAAATACAGATTTGCCCCGAGGTCTCTTCATGCAGAGTTCTTTAGGGTATGTTGTTACCAAGTGTAAATATTAGTTGCTATTCAACTCAGTTCTTCAAAGTAAAGTGTATGATAGCACAGTGCTCTGAGCTTCCCACTACTAGAACTATGATGCAAGACTGTGGGCAAGCAGGGTAAATTGCCCATATATCAGGCCCCCAAAGGTTTGCTGGTTACTAGCATAAACTATAGAAAATGACCCATATACCCTGAATACTAAAGAATACTCCATGTGTGTCATTTATTTTAAAAGGACATGTATAGCAATATTTTAATCTCTTTAGTTCACATAATAAAAGCATCATACACTGCACTATTTTAAATTCTGCAAGTGGTTTTAATGAAAGAATAATCTTCAGGAAATACATAGTTTAAAATGCCCTTTTATTATCTCTTTTTAAATATGGAGATGGGGGGTCGGGAGGTGGAAAGGAGGAGGAGTGCAGGCTGTAAGGAAACGGTTAGAAAGTATTGCTGAATCGTCTGATTCATAAAAAAAGCTAATCCTCATCTGACAGAGCTCCTTTAGTTCTTTTTTTTTAATTTTCTTTCTGTCTGTCTTTCTTTTTTCTTTTTTTTTTTATTTTCTGAAGTGAATAAGAGGAAAAATTGTACTTACTAAACAAGCTGCACTTTTGGCAGAACAGCCACCGCTAATCATATCTCTGTGTTAACCAGCTGGCTACTAGATCAACATTCCTAGCCTTGATTTTGGATTTCTGTGAATCTTCTTATTTAATTTGTCAGAAGACTACAGATAAAAGAAAGCATAAACTAATGAGACACTGCATGTTTTTCATTACAAAATCTTATTATGACCATAGTTCAGTTGTATATTTAGGCACAAATGTTTGAAGCCAAAGGTACCGCTTGCAGCATTAAAGTTAGCATGCTGTGTTTACCTGCAAATATTCATTTCTTTGCCCAAACATCATCTTGATTAGAAATCAGGAATTCCCAGCTCCCATTTGTGAAGATTCTGACTCACCCTTTGCACTGCTTACTGCAGAGAAATTTGTGAAAGACAGTACAGAAAATTTCAAAAACGTTTAATCATCTATATGATCTTCAAATACATCTACCTTTGGAGTCAACAGGTACCAAGTTATACCAGCTCCAATTATTGATCACTGATGTTCCTCATTTTCTGGTTCCTTGTATCATTTAATTTAATCTTTACTATGACTTTTATTGGTACTTTATTTTTGGCCATGTTTAGAAGTCCTCCATGGGTCAGAGATCACCTATTTGGGTCAAAGATCACCTATGCAAACTGGATCCTTGCAAATCCATGGGCCCCGATGGGAGATGTTCTTGCTGAGCCACTCCCCATCATCTTTGAAAGGTCGTGGAGGACAGGAGAGGTGCCCAAGGACTGAAGGAAAGCAAATGTCACTCCAATCTTCAAAAAGGGCAAGAAGGAGGACCTGAGAAACTATAGGACAGTCAGCCTCACCTCAATCCATGGAAAGGTGGTGGAGCGGTTCATTCTAGAGGTCATCTCCAGGCATGTAGAGGACAAGAACATTATCAGAAAGAGTCAACATGGATTTACCAAGGGAAGATCATGCTTGACCAATCTGATAGCCTTCTACGATGGCATGACTGGCTGGGTTGATGAAGGGAGAGCAGTGGATGTTGTCTATCTTGACTTGAGTAAGGCGTTTGACACCGTCTCCCATAGCGTCCTCACAGGCAAGCTAAGGAAGTGTGGGTTGGATGAGAGGACAGTGAGGTGGACAGAGAACTGGCTCAACAACAGAATCAGAGGGTCGTGATCAATGGAGCAGAGTCTGGATGGAGGCCTGTCACTAGTGGTGTTCCCCAGGGACCTGTGCTGAGTCCAGTCCTGTTCAACATGTTCATCAATGACCTGGATGAAGGGACAGAGTGTAACCTCAGCCAGTTTGCTGATGATACCAAGCTGGGAGGAGTGGCTGATACACCAGGAGGCTGTGCTGCCATCCAGTGAGACCTGGACAGGCTGGAGAGCTGGGCCGAGGGGAACCTTATGAAATTCAACAAGAGCAAGTGCAAGGTCCTGCACGTGGGGACGAACAACCCCATGCACCAGTACAGGCTGGGGGCTCACCTACTGGAAAGTGGCTCTGTTGAGAAGGACCTGGGAGTGCTGGTGGGCAGCAAGGTGACCCTGAGCCAGCACTGTGCCCTTGTGGCCAAGAAGAGCAACAATTTCCTGGGGTGCATTAAAAGGAGTGTGGCCAGCAGATCAAGAGAGGTTATCCTCCCCCTCTACTCTGCCCTAGTGAGACCACATTTGGAGTGCTGTGTCCAGTTTTGCCCCCCCCAGTTTAAGAAGGACGTGGAACTGCTTGAGCAAGTCCAGCGGAGAGCTACCAAGATGATGAGGGGACTGGAGCATCTCCCTTATGAGGAAAGGCTGAGAGACTTGGGTTTGTTCAGCCTGGAGAAGAGAAGACTGATGGGGGATTTCATCACTACTTATAAATATCTAAAGGGTGTGTGTCAAGACGATGGGACTAGGCTCTTTTCAGTGGTGCCCAATGACAGGACAAGGGTCAATGGGCACAAGTTGGAACACAGGAGGTTCCACCTCAACATGAGAAAAAACCCCTTCGCTGTGCGGGTGCCAGAGCAGGGGCACAGGCTGCCCAGGGATGGTGTTGAGTCTCCTTCCCTGGAGACATTCAAACCCCTCCTGGACGCGTTCCTGTGCCCCCTGCTCTGGGTGTGCCTGCTCAAGCAAGGGGTTGGACAAGATGATCTCCAGAGGTCCCTTCCAACCCCCACAATTCTGTGATTCTGTGAATCTATGTGTTAGAAAATGTACAGGTGCAGACTAAAGGATCACTTTCTTCTGTCCTCCTCCTCCATTCCTACAACCTGTAATTTATCTCCCTCAATGACCACAGCTGCAAGCAATGACCTCTGCTGCAATCATTCTAACGGTGCTTTAAGAGTAAGAATTTTTCCTGGTTGCTTTAATCTGTAAGTACAAATTAACAAAAATATAGGCTTTCCCCTTCATTGATTTTTCTGAGAAGGGGGAAGAAAAAAGTGCACATGCAAAAACAATCTAAAAAAAGACCACGACAAAAACTCAAAATGTCAGAAAGAAATGTGAGTGTGTGAACAGAGATGTATCCTTTCTAAATGTTGGGAAGAAGTTTTGCATCATGTATTTTTCTCAGTGTTAGCCTTTAATTCCAGAGAGTGGTACAGTACTTAATTATCAATCACTAATCAGCTATGACATGCAATTTGTATTCATATTCATGAGTCCTCTCCAATGTTCTAGGTCAGCATCACCTCACAAGCAAAAAATCAGACAGCAACATCTGATTCAGGGTCTATTGCTGAAAGTTAGTATGTGTAACCTTGCTTCCTTACTTTATTACATGTTATTGTTGTCTTTTTCACCCCAACTAACAGACTGTCCACCAAAAGTTCAACAATATCATCTGTCACTTCAAAGTGCTCTTACATATGACTTGCCTTACCCTGGAAGAAAGAGGTGAGAGATGATCTGAGACAAGCGTAGTGGCTAACCACCTCCGTGTAGTCATTTTTAAACTCTCCAAGAACGGCGTATAGAAGCTGACCTCACTCCGTGACCTAAATTGATCTCACTAGCTAAATGGGGTCAAGCCTGGTGACTCCTGGGAAGGAAGAAATTCTTCTCACAGCACAGCAAAGCTTTACATTCCTCCTCCAAAGCACTGTGCAAGTAACCCAAACAGCCTGGAGGCAATTCTTAATGAGATCCTTTATTTTGAAGAAAAATCCTTCCTCCTGAGGTAATCACTCTGGGCTAGGTTGTATCTATTCATCCTAAACTGCTTGGAAAGGAAGAGAAAGGTACCTCCCCTGGCTCCCCTAAAAGTTCCTTCAGCAATTTAACCAAATTTGGTTTTATTTCAAGGGAGGGTCACATGGAGGAGGGCTGGATGATGCAATGAATGCTCATCCTGCCTGGTCAGAGAAGCTGATGCTGGAGCTGAAACTGGGAAGGAAATCTCTGTTTTCTGCTTTCCAGCTCTAGTCCAGGGAAAAAGTGTGTTGCCAGGAATGTGATTGGAGGGTGAGAGAGAGCCAGAAAAAAACCCTTCAAAATCTGGGACAAAATAAAGTACTGGAGGTCTCCCTTTTTTGTTTTTGTTGTTGTTTTGTTTGGGCTTTTTTCAGAGAGCAAGGAAAAGCATTGTTTTCTAGGACTCTTCTGGCCCAACTAAAATGTCTGGTCACTGTGCCCTATTTCCTTGTTTAACAGGGCAGCAGACCCTAGAGGGGATAAGAATAATCCATTCCTAAGCACTTTCTGCTTTGCTGCACTTCAAAGGTTATATTTTTAACAGTACCGCCTTGAGGAACACACAGATGAGGCGAACACATTTCAGGTGCCTCACATGATGCCAGAAAACGCTCCTCCTTGTGGCTGCGTGGCTGCATGGAAGCTGGCTAACACCCAGTCTTGCACACCAAGGGATGCAGGGTGAATGCTGTCTACTGCTGATGGCTGCAACATATACAGAATAATTACGGGACTTGCAGATATCGGGGAAACATTATAAGTTAGAGACAGGATGACAAGCATAGCCAGAATGATTAATAAAGAAAGCTCTATGGGAAAAAAAGAATCCTTCTCTATTATAGAATTATAATAAATATCTCTGATTTTTCTTACTTTTAAGCTGCAAATGAAAGCTCAGTCTTTAGAAAATGTGTTATGTTGCTAATTTGAGCTATGCAAATTTCTGTGTACAGGCAGCTTGGGCAAAGCTGTGTATGCTTTGTACATATATGACACAAGTACACGCACACAAGTATATGTCAATACTTATTGCTGATACTTTGTGGTATTCCAGCCATTCCAGCCATTTGATTTTCCCTATGCTAGAATTATTTTTCTGGAATGGGATTTATTTTTCTTTCTTTTCCACATTTTCAATGTACGTAATGAAAATATTCCAAGTATTTTCTGCAAGTTATTCCTTCTAAATCCCTTCACATTTTCTCAGATAGTTTTAAGAGAAATTTGCTTTGAAATGCAGTTTGATACATAAATACTGAGTATGTGATTCCAATTAGTGTAGCCTCTAAACAGCTCACCATGTTCAATGTGATTTATTTTTTACCCTTGTGAGAAGAACCCTTCCTTGTTTACAGCTGAGAGAAGTGAGTCTGAGAAAGCAGATGATTTGCCCAAGGTCAGAAAGGAGCTTCAGGTACAGCAGGAAACTGAGTCCAAGGCATCCACCTTCCAAGTGACGAGCCTAACCAATGGACCGTATTGCCCCTATGATTGCCTGAAATAGCACATCCCAGTGAACTGTTCAGAAAAGCATAGTCCTTACTTGCACATATTTAGAATTCCCATCGAACTTGTAGAAAGATTTTCTAATGTTTTTCAATGATGTCTATAAATCAAGATGTCATCTAGACAAATGATGACACATGCATCCACCAAATGGTGAGAAACTGTCATTCATTAATGCCATATAGACAGACGGTACATTTGTCAGTCCAGAAGAGTGAGACTAAGAGTCATCTATTCCTGCAGCTCATTGTAATGACAACTTGTTCTGCCATTCTTTTCTACAGTTTCATTTTTAACTTCTATCCCCATCTAATAATGCTTGCAGTGCTGCTGTAACTTTGTGAAACATTGTAACCATTTGAAGCCAAATATCTGAAAAATGTTAAAACATTTAAATATATTTAATGAGATATGGTACAAAGCAGTGATTATTTCTGCATTATTGCAAGGAGGCGGCACTTCCATTATAAGGATAGTTTCCCAACTGTCACAATGACTTCCCCATCTATATTATCCTGAATCACAGGTTTGAATCACAGCAGAATCTATATATAGTGAGCTTTTCTTTTTTTTTTTTTTTCGGTTACTTGAAGCTTATTCTGGTGGAATCTTCAACAGTACCTTAAAAGCAGATATCTGCATTCTGCAAAAAATTCATAAATCTAATAGCTTTTTTTTTAATGTAGGTAAGGTCCTGATTTCTACCTCACATTGCTGCCACATTTTCGTACATCTGGCTCAAAAACACTAAGGAGCCACCAAATATATTTTTCTAAGGGGTGGGCTCCAACAGACACAGAAATTTTTCCAGGCATCAGGGTGTTGTTAGTCTCATTGGTCCATAGTGAGATTGCCTAGTACAGAGCCAAAAATGCACTTACACATCTCCTGTGGCATCTAAATTAAAAGGGAGATTGAGTCACTGAAGGCATGTGTGATCTGGATTTGTTTATTAAAACTGAATGCTTGGGTGAAGCAGCCATAGCAAGCACTCTGCCTGGCTTAGAAATCATGACTGCTTCTTCTCATTAACTAAATATGGAGCCAGAGACTGTCGGCTCATAAAGTACCATCTGAATCACTCATCTTCCCTACAGTAGGTGGCTTGAACACAGCTATCTGCTTCTCTATCTGTAAAATAAAAACACTAATGCTGCAGGATAAATAAAAGACTATGAAGTCTTCAGGCAGTGTGGGAGGTGAGTTATTATAGACTGAGGCAGCTCCATCTCACCAATACCAAAATGATTAAGATGAGAATCCAGCCCCAAGGAGATACTCCGCTATTCGTAAACAAAATTTCGCTTCCATTTGTTTTTGGAAATTACACTATATTCTTTTATGAGACCGTTTCCTCCCAAAACATTTATTTGCTGCTCCCTTGTATCTTACTATGAGCTGATCTCCTACAGCTGCTAGTGCCTCACCACATTGCTTCTTTTGGAGATGGTGACATAGCTGTGACTGAGCGAGAGAAGATGCACCAAAGTTGCTTTTTTATCTCATTACAGTCTCTCTGCTGCAGCAGAGTGTATTTTCTGTTCTGTGGTGCATCCGGATGAATATACAGTGCCTTGGGTCCTTTCAAGATAAAGTTTTAAGAAAAATATTAAAGGGACAAATCTTGGGCAACACAAGTCAATCTTTCTAGCTACAAGTGTCCCCATATCCTTCATTACAGACAGATAATCTTACTTCAATTATTTTCCAGTCTGCTATGAGGCTTTCACCTGGCTGTGACTATTGAATTTGTTGAAGTAGCAACAGCACAAAAACCTTGTTAACAACGAGGACATTCAGGTTGCAAAATATTAAAACTGTAAAGGTAGCATGTTTAATTTAAAATACTCTGTATCTCTTTAGGTTATCCTCAAAGTATAACTGACTTGATTTGCATCCTGCTTAGACTGACGTAAATCAGCAGTAGCTCCACTAGTCTCAATAAAGGTATGTTGTTGTAATCAAAAGGAGTATTATAGCCATGTGTCTGCTTCCCCCACGCTATATTGTGTGTGAGTTCTGATCTATCTGCTTTATAAATTATGAATGGAATGGGAATTCTGTTTTTTATTAACACATATTTTACTACAAGTGCTGATTAGGGGGAGACGTTTTCTGTAATTCCTTTCCTTTTTAAATTGCAATGCAAACAGCTTCTTAGAACCATTGCCCTAGGTTCAGAAAGTGATGATTAAAGAGGCGCTCTGAATTCCCCCCTTGGGTTCATTGGGAACTGAAATAGGCAAGACATGCAAAGATGATAGTGAAACAAGCCAGAGCAGGAGTGGTTCAGAAAGGGCAACTAGCGCTCATTTTCCATGTTTTGGTCCTTTTGTCTTTGTTCTGTTGGTGTGGGTTATTTTAAAGTTTATTTATTTATTTTATTTTGTGGTTGTTGTTTTTTATGCAAAGAGAAACACTGAGATACTCTGCTGAGGAATTATTGCCATTTCTAACAGTTCAAGTAATACAACTATTTCAGAGACAGGGATACAAGAACAAGCATTTAAAGTACAAATAAAACAAGATAATGTAAGGAATATACATAATATAAATAAAAGTTATGACTATGTGGTCTTACAGTGAAAAGAAGCATGAACAGAGGAAGGTGAATTAAGTTATTGATTAGGGAGTGGAGGCATAAAAATTATCCCCATGATTAGATAGAGATGTTCTTGCTCCAGCTCAGAGGACTCATCTGCTATAGTCTGAAGGCATGCTATTATCATAGCCATGAAAACCTAAAACAATGGCAGCGTCAAGGCTGGTTGGTCTGATACCTCACACTATCTAAATTATGTTTCAAAATATTTTTGTATTCATATAACTTTTAAAGAAAACTTTTTATATGATACCCTTGGCAAACCCTGACTGAAATCATATAGCTAGTTGAAAGCATCCCTTCTTTCTAATTAGAGGTGTAGCAGGTGTTGCAAAAAAATAAATTTGTGCTGACTAACATTCATTAGTTATTAGAAAATGCATTATCCAGTTCTACCAGTCTGTATCTAGGGGTACAGTAGTCACAGAAGCAAACAAAAAAAAACCCTAACAACTTCCAAACTATTAAGCTTCTTCAGGGATAAGACTATTTTCTGAGTTGTCAGTTTTATCATGAGAATATCCTTGAGCTTTCTTCACTTCCCAGGACAGTTTTCTTTCTTCTTTCTCACAAACAACCTTTTCTTTGCTTTCTGAACATGGAATTGTTTCAAAGATAAATCTCTGACTTTATCAAAGAAGTTCTTGAGATGATTGATTCACATTCCCCTTTCTGATTTCCAAACACTTCTAGTCTTAATTGTCATCTGTACTTACAGATATTTACATCAGTTAGAAGCTTTGAGCTCCCAAAACAAAGCACAAGATCTTCCATTTAAGCACCTGACTATACTGAATTTGGAATGTTTAACACACATGGGCAATAATTATGCACTTACACCAGCGTGAGCCTCTCTGCTGAGTGCACAGCAGGTCCTTAGCTGTGTGCTGACAGACCTGGCCACAGGTGAAATCCATACTGCTACAAATTCATTGCTTTCAGTAGCCTAAAGAAGTAAGATAATGACTGCTGGGGCGTGTTGCTCAATTTTGAAATTAGATTTTTTTGAATGCAACAGAGATATATTCAAAGTAGACAATTTAATTTCTAGCAGCTAGATGGGAATGTTACTGCATCCAAAGAGAAGCTGAGGAAAGAGAGGGAGGCACAAGCAAAATTATGTTTTCTCAAAATTTGCCTTTACTTTTCACCAACAGCTGACCAGCAAGGTTCATCCCATGCAGCCCTGGCAGGAATATCATGTTGTTGACGTAGTCCATGACAATTTATTATCACTTAGAATCAGAGAATAATTTAAGATGTATAGGGAATAAAATATATAATAAAGTAATTGTTCTTTCAGCTTTGAAGTGCCATATTTCTACTTTTTGGTTTACTGTACAGAAATATGTGTGAATCCTCCATTAAACAAATAGAGTAAAAATAACAGTTGCAAGAAACTCTAGGCTGATGGATAAACAGATTGTTTGCATACACATAGTAAACCTAATATTGCTTGTTAAAAAAATGCTACAAGCATGTGTTTAAGTCCACCCAACATTTCTTGGAAGCATCAGACATACTGCAGAGGGATTCTTTTAATTAAATGTAAATGCAGATGTCTGCACCTGAACTAGTCACCCCAGACTCCCTTTAAATTCAATAGAGAGAAATGAGAGTTTCTAGTGTGCAATTCATCTCATCCTAAAGTACATGTCTAAAATAGATCAAATGAATTGCACATAAAAGTGCCTATTCTCTCCAATGACTATAAAGGAATACCAAGAAACTAGCCCTGCTGTAGATGTCTACATCACAGATATCTAGAGTGTGATTGATTTTATCTTACTTTAGACATTTAAAGTGTATGTGCCTACACTCCCATTATAAGCAATAGAGATTAACCCAGCAAATGAAAGTGTCTGTTTTAGGAGAAGAAAGCACTCCCCTAAACTTAGGTAGAATGATTAGCAACCTTCTACTGGGTTAGAACTGTGCTAAGATAGAGGTATCTTGCCTTACTTATCCTACCCTGGGACCAGTTCGTAGTTAGCAAAGCAAAACAGCTCAGTCTGCTGCAGACTAGCCCTGGGAGAATTTTTCAGTCAGTTCCCAAAACAATCCATCAAGTTGATCTCAACAGCCTCTACTGCTTCATATTGGCTCTTATAATGGGATTTATTTTTTCTTGCAGCCCTCAGGCCAGAACAGCAAAGCTACAGGTCAGCAGACACAGCTTCAGTACAAGATGTGGACTTGAAACATGAATTGTCCATCTCTGGGCGAGGGACCCTATATAGCACAAAAGAAATACAAAAATCTTCCAAGCAGTTCCAGCTCTGTAATGAGATCTTTACTCTATCAGGACCAACAGGCAAAGGTGGGAGAAACCTGAAAGCATATCTCCCCTCATGAAATTAATTTCTTCTTCTAAAATTGTGTTGGCAATGCTTAATCCAGTGTCCTCTTAATGCAGGAACCAAGAAATTGATTCACTGGAAAAGTCAGATGCTTAATTTCAAAGTTTGAGACGCTAGAAAATAATCAGTTCTTAAATAAGTATAGTGGATGTCAGCAAAAAATATTTGCTTCCTTTTGACAGCTTTTTAACTCCACTTCAATAGCTGATTTAACTTCAGTCTGCTGCTATAAAATGTTTCAGCATTTTCCTAGTTTAAAGTATTGGAGTATCAGTGTTTTGCAATTTATCCAGATTTTTCTGAAACACACAATTAAAATCCCCAGCAATTATAGAAGTGTAACATTTTCTGAAATTCCTTTAAAAAATGCAAGAGAAATGCATGATTACATGTGCTAGAGGCATGTATAGTAAGATTGATAAAGGTAAAAGAGAAACTATTAGTGACATAATAGACAATAGTAAATCTTCCATTTTTATTGGTAAATGTTTTATATGTTTTATAAATCAAAGCACTTCTAATCAAAATTGCTGCTTCACATATTTTTGGGGGAACTGAAGAATGCAAAATTTGATTAATTCATCTCTTTTTAATGTATGTGTTATTAGATGACAATAAATGTGTTGCCAAAAGGAGATAAATTATATTTCTCAATTTTTATATTAATTTACCATATTTATCCATGTCAATCTATAATGGCAGTCAATATTGTCTTAACTTGTCACCCACAGTAAATTTCACAATTGTTCTTTAAGACTACTACCAATCAAATCATGGTACGCCATTGCTGATGCTTATATATTGGTACAATATTGCTGTATCACATAAGTATTAATGTGAAAATAATGAAATGGCTTCATTTATTGTTGAATTATAGTTAAAACAAAGATAGAATGTGGACTTCTTATGTAGCTTATTTGTTCAACAAATGTTGCCAAAGATCATTATGTACTTGACTGGTTTCAAATAAGAAATTTTAAGACAGTTGTGAATATTCTAGTCCAATGCTGTTTTTCATCAAAAGCTTTTAATTAATAAAAAAGGGGAAAGAAGAACAAATGTCAGTTTCAGACAAAAAAACCTCTTTCTTCCCTGAGTTCTTCAGCCAACACTTTCCCCATCCAGGAGAGAAAGAACACAGTAAGGAAAATATTCTGAAGAAGAAAGATTAATTATTTTCCCCCCATTTTACAGCTTCATGATACTTTTTATTTTTCCTAAGACATGTCTTGGTTACCTATAATGATCTGAAAAATTAGGCACATGACCTAATTAGTGCTGAATAGACAAGGTAAATGATCTCAGAAGGTGATTACAGAAGTCTGGAAACCAACTTACTTGAACACAAACTCGGGAAAGACAAATCCCACCAACAAAGAGTTCACTCAAGATCTCAGTTTAATTGCAACAGACCTGTACTTTCTCATAAAAAATCCAGTGTACTTAGATGAACCAGTTTCTACCTAAAATTTCATCTGCTTCTAGAGGATGAAATGTCCTAAAAACGATCAGGTAGTGTCAATAGACTAAGACATGCTTTGAGTCATTTGAGGATATACTACTTCTGTACTGTATTTGTCTTGTTACTAAGAGCAGCTTTTGGAGAGAATTTACATGTGGGTCATAGCGTGATTAAAAAGCTTTGTGTCTCTGTAGAAATTTTCTAATACAAATTAGATATTTATTGTCTTCATGAAGAAGCAAACTGAACTGGAGTTGTTGTAATGGTAAGATGCAGTTGGTCTCTACCCAACTGTGTTTGTGAGATGTAAGAGCAATGTGGCCTAACCCACAAAACGTATCTCAAATCCCCAAATCCAGACCACCTTGAAATTTCACCTGAAGAGAAGGAACACTATTAGAAGGATGTATGAATAGGAAGCTTTCTTCTTCATCTAAGACAGATAGGCAGAAAAATCTTCAAGAGACCAGCCTATTTGTACTTTAAAGAGTATATATGAACATGTTTCTTCTTTTTGGAGAACTTGTGAATCAGTTATTCATTTTGTGAAAGCAATTCTTTAAAAAATAAAATCAAATATAAAAGTCGAGGTTACAATACAAGTTTCATATGTTTTCCTCATTTTGCTAGATGAAGTTAGGAGTCAGAGAGCACTTAAAAATGTTTTTCAAAGAACCTAGACACAAATGGATGGTGATTTTTCTCTTTTGCTGGCATGTTTTAATCGCTATATGAAATCACATACAATCAACTTTTCGAAGTGCATGTAAATAAATTAAATTTGCAAATTCATAAAATTGACCCAAATATACTTTACAGGCGATGACTCTTACTACTCCGTATTTTGAATGAAGCTTCTGTTTATCCAAACAAAAAAATGATGCTTCTCCTTCAAGGATGAAGACTTCTGGTTATAATCATATGGTCACTAACACAGCACAGCATTTTTATTTACATGTATGTTGTTGCTGAACTGGATATTTTCTTCACATTCCCAATCAGCAGCTAGTTGTAATGCTTCTTTCAACGTGAGATCAACATTACAGGAGACAAATTCAGACTTCTATGCCCTTGCAAACTCAAAGCAGTTAAAGATACATTCACTCTTTAACAGTAAGGGACATTGATTAGTGTGTTGGTAGAGTAAATCTTCCCTATCTTTAACAGAAGTCTTTGATGAGGAAAGCATTGATCAAGCAGGATCAATCCACAAAATCCACAAATAACCAGCTGAAATTACTGACCAATATCTCACAGCCTTCCCTGACAACAGGATCAAACCTTTAGTCTATCAGAAAGGCCACCTTATCACATTTTATTCAACATGAATTTCAAATATTTTCTTTAATGATAGTGCAATGCAGTGAAATTTAACAAGGCGTCATGAATATGGGTAGTAAAATGTATATTTCCATACTGCCACCTCATAAGTGTGAATCAGGAAGCCGATTCCAGCCTTGTAACCCTGCTGAAAGTTGACAGCAACTGTTGTGCTGTTGCAGGAAGAAACCAATACCTGTCATCTCATACCTCAGCTGCCTTTGAGACATGAAACCTTAAGGCCCTTCTAGGAAGGACCACATAGCAAAAATATTTGCCCAGTGTCATACCTGAGCAATATCAACGACATGTGATATACAGCCCTTGAGGAAGGAGAAAACATATCCTGAAATTTCCCTGAACTGCGTATGTGAGCAGAGGCTCAAGTGCACAGTCTAAGCCCAAGGAAATCTTAACCACCAGTGCTTAAACCCACGAGGAAGATTAAAAGACCTTGTCTGTGAGTCCATGTAGCATTGCAGAGGAGAGGTCCTCCCTTTCAGAAAAATAAGTGGGTTGTCTTGATAAGGTGATTCATTTCTGTCTTTTTGGTCAAGAGGAGAAAATGATTATAACTGTACACATATTTTGATATAAGTGTTTCTTTTGTTTCTCTGTGTGAAAGAGCAAATCTGTTGTGTGGCTGTGTCTCAAAAGAAGACAGACCTTTAATCAGCAAAATGTTTCTGTGATTTTCAAAGCCTTTCTTATGACTGTCATCATTTTTAGATATTAATGGTGCAGTTTTAAGTTAATTTTGCCATACAATGAAAAGATGAAATAAGTATTGATTTTGTTGTATAAAAAGGAAAGTCATTGAAAACTCTTTCTTCTAAACTTTTTCCCCTTCCAGTAGTAAGAGGCAATACAGAGTATATTTCTTAATATAAATCATGCTACATTGAACTAGACTTTAAAATAACAACCACAACAACCACCACCACAACAACAACAACAAAATAATAATAATAATGTCATCTGCAGGTTACAGACAAAAAGACAAAAATGTTTAGCATTCCAAAGCTAGCCCCAATCTTGTAAGCTTTCCTTTCAGAGGTGCTATTTTTGCTGATGAATATCATAGTGGGACAAGTCATATACTACTAATAAAAAACCCTAAATGTTACATGGAGTTTCATTACCCATCCCCCAGCTATCAAATTCCAGTCCCTGAGGAATACTGAAACAGTAGCAAGCATTCAAATTTTGCCTTGCTGAATTTCATTAGGAAAACACATCCCTGAGTCTCAGTAACCTGAGGATGCTCAAGTAGACATGCAACAGCTCTCAAATGCCTTAAAATGAAATCTGTGGTTCTTTCTCCCAAGGAGTGAGAGAGATGAAAAACTGATTTTTTTCACTCTGAATTATGGCCTGATTGTTCCCTGACTACTCAATTCAGTTCTACTAAGGTGTCCCTAGGAATTTACCCAGATACACAATTGGGATGTTCCCAACGCAGATAATCCCTAGGCAAGAAGCTTGAATTAGTTCAGATGAACATAATGTATTGCACAGCAAGACACACCTTTAGTTCCTTAAAATCTTCCCTGTTCTGATGTTGACCAGAAAAACACATTTTTTTAAAACAGTGCTTGTTTCCTTAAAACTAGTTAAATCCAGTTTAGGATCAAATTCCTTACATTGCCATCTTGGAGGAAGAAAAATAAAGAAAAGAAAAAAGGAAAAAGTTTCCCCTCTACTATGGAAATAAAAGCTATACACACTGACTGGATGTCATGTACCCTAAATATATTAACTGAATTCCCTGGACATATAATATTTCAAACTGAAAATCATTACAACACCATATACTATTTTACCATGCTTTCTTTTAAATTGTTGATATATACTAAGAATACTTAATCTCCATCTTTAAGTAGCTTTTGTCTGGGAACAATAAAGTTAAGAAAAAGTTGTTATAAGAATACACTCCAAATTTTAAGTTTTTCACACTTACTTTACAAGATAGGTAACTCTGAAAGTCTATAGTTTTTTCTGGCCTGATGTTTACTTTGTGCAATACATATTCTGATATAACTGCACTCAAGTCATGTAACTCTACTAAGTCAAACATCCTAAGAGTCTGCCTGGTACGTCTCCATTTCAATTGCAGTACACTGGCTTAATTATTCTATGTATGAATCTTGCTTATTGATGCTAAATGCTTATGGGTGAAGACCATTTCTCATAAAGTATATATAATAAATCAAAACATATATGTGATCGTCACAATTATTTATTTGCATTATCATAATAATCAGTACTCTAGTTCTGGATCATCTGCTTAATAAGACACACATTTTCACCAAAACTGACAAACAGATGCAGAAAGACGGAGAGTAGACATAAACCATGATGCAGTATAGAGGAAAGTATTGGCATCTTAATCATTCCCAATGTCTTTGATAGTCATCATGGAAAGGAGAGCTTTCAGAGAGTGACAGGGAGCATAGTGCATCTGCAGATGTTTTCCTTTTGATTCTTCATTTTGTTTTCAGTGTCCTGACACACTGGAAAATGAATATTATAGTGCCTGCCAGAATCACCACTCTTCATTGAGGAGAGATTGATCATGGTTTACAAAATTACCTTCAAATTCAAATGTATATTTCCATCATTATGGAAATTCAGTATGAAAAATAAATTTATTTAAAACCTATGTGTAGACTTGTTTTAACTCCCTTCCTTCCAGTTTCACATTTTGGAAAGCTCTTGGAGATGTTCACAGGAATGGTAAGATGTGAAATGAAAAAAGGTGAATGACCGATGTTTTCTGACTCTTATTTGACATTAAATAAAATATTGATATGCTACAACGCAAATACTTTATATATTTTCCTGTAGTTCAATACCAAAATTATTCATTTATTTAAAATATATAATTAAGGACATTACCCTACCACCAGCTGAATCTCGTAAAAATTTTGGAACTAGATTCCAAGAAGTTTAATGTTTCTAGAAGTTGCTTGGTCACAAAGTAATATAAAAACTTGGACTTCTACAATCTGGGTCAATTCACACCAAGATGAAGATACTTGCACTATTGTCATTTATCAGTTGAGAAAGAAATGCATCACATAAAATGTAGCTTTTCCTAGAGGAAAACAGGTGTAAATCAGTTAAAATATTTGTCTGGAAACCGGCAGTTTATCACCTAGGTGATGATCCCTTTATATTTTTACTTTGTAGTGTGAAGCATAAAACAATTGTAGATGACAGGATGACAAAATACCATTTTTTCCCCCGCTGAAATTTTTAACCTCTCATAGATTATGATTCAGATATATTTTACATTTGAGATGAACATCAAGAAATCCCAAATCTCAGCAGTGAGGCATTAAATAGCTGCGTGCATTTGGCAGCAGCAGTTTGCCACTAAGTCACATACTGTGGAGGATTCTCCCTCTGCAAAGGAAAAAGCAGCAAAATGGTTTGGAGATGTGGAACAGCTTGCACCCTGCGAAGGGGCACTTATCACAGAAACAGTGTGATTTTCAAGACCAATCTGTTAATTGTGCTCATGCAACTTTCTGGGAGGCTCCACTGGCATGCTGCTTAGATGTACAAAACTGCTGCTGATCTCAACAACAGTGTCTGCACTCTCCCTGCGCTCTCCAAGGGAAGATTGGATCGGATGCATAAACCGGGACAAATGGATACAGTTCTGCTGACTTCAGGGTGCTTTGCAGCTGAGGATCTGAGCTAATCTGTAAAATACATCCATCTCTTTGCAAACGTTTTTTTTGTCTGAGTGTCTTGCTTTATGCTAAGAAGTTCTTGCCCAGAATGTGCTGTTTGGTCTTTTTTTTTTTTTTTTTCCTTCTTTCTTTAAGGATGCTGTTCAATTCCAGGCAAGATTTTCTTAATCAGTAATAACCACAGTATAATCCATTGTACTTTTTGAACAGAAAACCAGTTAATGATTCCCAGTCATTCTCAAATGCTTGGTATATCTTTGACAAGCACTGAGCAGACTGAGGCAGAGAGTATGAATCCAAATTCTATCCTGTCATTAGGTGAGGACTTTGATAAATCTTTTCTGCTTCAAGTCTCTTAATGGTACTTCCTGCTAAAATGCAAGGGCTGGCTCTAGACCAGCTGCATTCCATTAGCTATCAGTATATTCTGAATTATTTTTCTCTGCAAATAAAAAATATATCTGACCAAAATTATTGATCATTTCTTTTGGCCAATGGGCATACCCAAGTGGCTCTATACATTTGCTTGGATGACAGTGACAGAGCATTACCATTGTGGCCTTCATCTTGCTTTTTGCCCTTACAATTCTCTTAATTAAAATTAATGGTACCTGCAAGAAAGATAAAGAGCATAAGAATAATTTTGGAAGGAAGAAACATGCATTAATTCATCTCTTCATGAAGGACATCATCTGGCAAAGCAGCATCTGTCTCTCCATGAGCCAATATTTATTCAATTTTACATTCTGATTAATTTAGCAGAATTTAGAGTTCAGTGATTTTTTTAATTGATGTTATAAGACCAAAAAGTTTACGTGTGTAAAACTGAACCATAAGAAAGCCCAGATTTTGTCTTCAGAAGTTAGTAAAATTGGTATGTGGATTGTAATGAAGCAGTTTCTCAGAAATGTAAGTTAACAGATTTATCTGTAACTCATTTAGGTGATGGGAGGACAAGTCAGCATTGTGTCATTAGTTGTGGTCAGGGTAGCATGACTTGGATCAACAGAGTACATTAGTAATGCTATTTAAGATCTTATATGCTTCAGTGCTTGCATTTTCTGCAGCCTCAATTAAGCTTACAAGGTGGGATTTATCCCTCTTATTTGCAGACAGCTAAAAATTAGTGTCTGATCTAAACCATTCATCAAAAATCTTCATGCAATAAAGGGAAATGTACCTTTAGCAATCCATTTTGGGATATGAGGATTAGTGTCCCAAAGTTACCCATTTTCATCTGCTGACTAGTAAGGGAGCCTGGCAAAGTAGCTAGCATGTGGAGAAGCTGTAATCTGCAAAAGTTAGGTGACATGAATCCAACTTATGAGTCCCTTTTATAGCTTAAAAAAAAAATCAAAAAAATGAAAAACAAAACCTTGCAGTGAGCTTGTCAGTTTGCCTGGAAAGATAGGACCAAGAAAGCAATTATCAGAGGACTGAACATAAATACTGAGCAGAATGAAATGAAAGCAGCAGATCCTGTCACTTTTTACTCCACAAACTGTCACTCTGAGAGTCATGCATATTAAAATAAAAATAAGCGTTAAAGGAAAATTCAAGAATTTCCTTCCTCCTGAAAATAATGTAGTGGTTTCAGCTCATGGAATAAGGGCTACTGGAGTACAGACATATTAGAGAATGTACCCTATGTATTCCATGATTAGACTGGAAAGTCTCATGACCAGAGTGCTGCAATGGATAGTTATAAGCTCTTCAGAAGGGATAGGCAAGTGTAAGGGACTAGAAACTTGTCTCAACATTGTCGGCAGAATGGCTTGACTACCAAGGCTTCACCATGACGGCAACTGAGGAAGTTCTACCCAACAGGAACGTATATATCTATATCTTGTTGTCTCAGAGCACAGAGGCCCAGTCCTCTGCATGTGCGCCTGGCCTCAGGGTCATCTTACAACATATGGGAGGGGGCTTGGACCCCCTGAAACCCTCTGGAACCGTCGAGCACCCTCTAGTGACAATACTGCGCATGCGCCCCACTGCCGAGTGGGAGGTGCGGCCATGCAAACCAGCTCATGGACTGTGCAGCGGGACAGTGCTATAAAAGGCGGAACCAGTGGAGACCAGTTGGAACATTCCCCCACCGGACTGAAGACACACCAGACTGATGATACATCGAACTGATGGAATGCCGCAGATCCGTGGTGGTAGCTATTGCAACTCTCTCTCTGTATCTTTTTTCTATTTTTTATCTCTTTCCCGCCTTTTCTCTTGCGTACTTGTTGTTGGTCAAATAGAGTGACTTGTCACTTGACTCTGTTTTGAGTCTTAATTCTGTTCCCAAGAGTACAACAAACCTGGTCACAATAAAGCATCTGATTGAACATCACGCAGAAGTTAAGCCCAGCCGCCCCTAACCACCCAGAATTATCTGAGGTTGATTAGAAAGCAAGGGAGTTTAACTTCTGCCAAATTGTGCAACCGAACAGTGGATCGTGACAGCAAGGAAGGTGAGGCGGTGGGGTGGCTTTGTATATTACGGAGTGTTCTCAACGACTGTGAAGATAAGGTAAATTGTTTATGGGCAAGGATGAGGCGGAAGGCCAGCAAGGCAGATATCCTGCTGGGAGTCTGTTATAGACCACCCAAGCAGGATGAAGAGGTAGATGAACTGTTCTACAAGAAGCAGCTGGAGGGAGTATCACAATTGATTGCTCTTGTTCTATTGGGGAACTTCAACTTACCAGATGTCTGCTGGAAATACAACACAGCAGAGAGGAGACAATCTAGGAGGTTCCTGGAGTGTGTGGAAGATAACTTCTTGGACACAGCAGGTAAGTGAGGCCACCAGGGGAGGTGCCTCACTTGACCTCCTGTTCGCAAACAGGGAAGGACTGGTGGGAGATGTGGTGGTCAGAGGCCATCTTGGGCTTGGCAGCCACGATATGATTGAGTTCTCGATTCTTGGCGAAGGAAGAAGAGGGGTCAGCAGAACCACTACCATGGATATCTGGAGAGCACACTTTGGCCTGTTCAGGCACTGGCTGGGAGAGTCCCTTGGGAGGAAGTCCTGAAGGGCAAAGGTGTCTAGGAAGGCTGGGCTTTCTTCAAGGAGGAAGTCTTGCAGGCGCAGGAGCAGGTTGTTCCCAAGTGCCACCAGATGAACCAGTGGGGAAGACAGCTGGCCTGGCTGAACAGGGACCTTCTGCTGACACTCAGGAAAAAAAAGGAGAGTCTACCACTTTTGGAAGAAGGGGCAGGCAACTCAGGAAGAATACAGACACCTTGTTAGGTCTTTCAGGGAGAAAAGTAGGCAAGCAAAAGCCCAACTAAATCTCAACCTGGCTACTGCTGTAAGGGATAAACAAAACGTTTTTACAAATAGATTAACAACAAAAAGAGAGCCAAGGAGAATCTCCATCCTCTCTTGGACGTGAAGGGGAACATTGCCACTGAGGATAAGGAAAAGGCTGAGGTACTTAACACCTTCTTTGCCTCAATCTTTAACAGTAAGACCAGTTATTCCCAGGGCATTCAGGCCCTGGAGCTGGAAGGCAGGGACAGATCGCAGAATAAACCCCCCATAATGCAGGAGGAAGCAGTTTATGACCTGCTGATCCACCCGGACACACACAAGTCACTGGGGCCGGATGGGATCCACCTGAGAGTACTGAGGGAGCTGGCAGAGGAGCTCGCCAAGACACTCTCCATCATTCACCAGCAGTCCTGGTTAACATGGGAGGTCCCAGATGACTGGAGGCTTGCCGATGTGATGCCCATCTACAAGAAGGGCCGGAAGGAGGATGTGGGGAACTACAGGCCTGTCAGCTTGACCTTGGTACCAGGGAAGGTTACAGAGCGGTTCATCCTGAGTGAGCTCACCAGGCATGCGCCGCAGAGCTTGGAGAAAGGGCAAGCAGGAATTGCTATGACCTATTTTGTGCTTTTTGTGGTGTGGTGTTTTCTTTAGGTGGACTGGCAGTTGCATCTAATCCTTTCCCATGTTATGGAATAGTAGGTTTGGTATTGGCGTCTGTTGTGGGGTGCGGGTGGTTGTTAAGTTTAGGGGGCTCTTTTGTGGCGTTGCTGTTGTTTATGGTTTATTTGGGCGGTATGTTAGTGGTTTTTGTATGTTCTGTGTGTTCAGCAGCTGACCCTTTTCCTGAGGCTTGAGGAGATTGGCAGGTTGTAGGTTATGGTGGGGGGTTTATCTTGGTGGTTGTGGTTGGGATTATCATTGCAAGGATCAGGCCCAGCCAGCAGGGCTTCGTGAAAGGCAGGTCCTGCCTGACCAACAGGATCTCCTTCTATGACCAGGTGACCCACCTAGTGGATGAGGGAAAGACTATGGGTGTTGTCTACCTGCACTTTAGCAAAGCCTTTGACACTGTCTCCCACAGCATGCTCTGAGAGAAGCTGGCGGCTCACGGCTTGGACAGGTGTACTCTTCATAGGGTAAAAAACTGGCTGAATGGCCGAGCCCCGAGAGCTGTGGGCAATGGAGCTAAATCCATTTGGTGGTCAGTCACGAGTGGGGTTCCCCAGGGAATTGAGTGCACCCTCAGTAAGTTTGTAGAGGACACCAATCTGGGTGGGAGTGTTGATCTGCTTGATGTTAGAAAGGCTCTGCAGAGGGACCTGGACAGGCCAGATTGATCGGCCGAGGCCAATTGTATGAGGTTTAACAAGGCCAAGTGCCGGGTCCTGTACTTGGGTCACAACAACCCCATCCATGCAATGCTACAGGCTTGGGGCAGAGTGGCTGGAGAGCTGGCTAGTGGAGAAGGACCTAGCAGTGTTGGTTGACAGCCAGCTGAACGTGAGCCAGCAGTGTGCTCAGGTGGCCAAAGTGGCCAACAGCATCCTGGCTTGTATCAGGAACAGTGTGGCCAGCAGGAGCTGGGCAGTGATTGTGCCCCTGGACTTGGCACTGGTGAGGCCACAGCTTGAACCTTGTGTTCAGTTTTGGGCCCCTCATTACAAGAAGGACATTGAGGTGCCGGAGCGTGTCCAAAGAAGGGCAATGGAGGTGGTGAATGGTCTAGAGAGTAAGTCTTAGGAAGAGAGGTTGAGGGAACTGGGGTTGTTTAGCCTGGAGAAGAGGAGACTGAGGGGAGACCTTATTGCTCTTTACAACTACCTGAAAATAGGTTGTATTTGGTGGTTTAACTGAGCCTAATGTTGTCCTTTTATGTGACTGGAATAATGTGGTACAATCCAAACTGATAAGAAGAATAAAAATATACAAAAGAACATGAAAAATAAATTGGTATTTTTTTTCATGATGTGTGAACAGATATAAGGGGCTTCTCTTAAATCCCATATCAGTTCTAATTTAGCAAAATTATAAGGGAGAATGCGAAGCCCATTCTCAAAGTGCAAGCATAATGGAAACTTTACTTTGTATTTTCTTTGCTATGGGTAACACAGGCACAGCTCAAGACATTCACTACCAAAAGAGGGATTGAATGGTTGATGTTAGAAATGGTCACTAGCAAAATTAGCTACATTTTTCTAACAATAAGCTGGGTAAGAACAAGAGGCAAAATGTGTAATATGACTGAAAGTGCTCTTCTTTTCAGTGTCATAACGTCATGATGAAAGCATAATATATGTGATGTTCACTGCAAGTTAGATGGGTTCATCTCAGTAGTAGGTAAAATATTGAATGTGGATTACCATTCATAAGTTGATGATGTCCCTTTATTATAAATACATTTTGGTCTGGGAGTTATAGTGTTATGAAGAGTATCACTAAAGAGTAATGTAGTTACAGGTGGGTTGAGTGTGATTAAAGCTTTGTTCAGTTAGCTCTTTGCATTAGCTACCATTATACATCTTTTTGCTATGTATTAGTTTTTGTGAACAAAGTCCATTCACAATGAATGGGAGTCTTGCATCATTTATTTCTCTGAGACTTGCATACTAAGATGATGACACAGGTATAATGATAATATGATGCATATTTTTACATGAAAATGCTGCACGTAATTATGTGGCATTGGGAGCATTGCAGATGCTGTAGGCACCATTTTATCTGTGCCTTGGGATCTTTCTCATTAATTTCTATTATTAGGTGTTACTTATTACTCTTTCAAAAAGTCTAAATAAAGATATGAATATAAGCAATTTATTACTGTAGAACAAAACTGTTACATGTTCTATGAATAGTTTCATATAAAGTGTTATACAGAGAACTCAATTCTGTTTGACCAAAGACCAACATTGTTAAATGTCTCCAAGGCTCACAAGCATCATGCCTCTCAGAACTGAAGTATGAGTTTCAGGAAACGCTGTGGTAAGTGATTCTGTCTCATTGTTTTCCTAGTGAGTTTTTCATTAGGGAATGTGGTAGAAATTTAAGGGAACAAACCTCTGAGGAGCACACAAATATTTATCTAAAACATAATGTGAAGACAATTTCTACTTATTGTGGTCTTGTGACAGGTTTAGCTCATTTGTGTGGCTTCCAAACTGTGTTTTATGATTGAAGAAAGGAGTTTATTCTCTTACTCAGACTTACAGTGGGAAAAAGGTTTGGGATCCAAGGTTACACTGTATTTCTCATTAAGGTGTATAGAATTACCAAGACTACAGAAAGGCCAGTCTCAGATTATCCAGAATGATGAATTAATATAAAGATGTTAGGCAATCTGATAATCCCAACCCTACATCCTTCTGTCAACTCTGACAGACCATTAAGGCACTTGCCAGCTCAAATGTGGGTGTCTGGTGCAGTAAAGATGCACATAAGTAGTGCCTGAACTCAACAGTGAAGCACAGTAAGTATTTGTCCTGACAGTCCCGTGAACTGCCATTGCAAGTGAGAACTGTGCTAAAGCACAATGTGAAGCTAACACCCAGTTCTCTGTCAGGTGTTGGTTAATGATAAAGGTATAGAACAATTTTCCAGGTGACTTATGTTGCATGAATTCAGAAAGAAAAAAAAAAGAAACTTGGCGTTTCAGAGAGTGAGGCTGCACTACACATGTGGTATGGCATGATGAAACCACCTATATGGCTCAGATTGTGTGAAACTGAATTATAAGAAAAGTACCCAATTCACTACTGCAAAAGGATATCAGTATGCTAAAATCCTTTGTTTTCTTCCCATTAACTGAATATACGTATATGATCTATTTGCTTGGCTACCTTTTGCATTCTATCCCACAACGTCTGACAAAGAAGGGACCTCAGGTGACTACTGCTGAAAAATTCAGATAATCAAGTAATTTATGGATTTAAATCTCCTATCTTTAGATTCCAGATTTGAAACTTCTTGCCACTGTTCCAGATGTTTTCTGTTGCTCTGAACATCAGAATAAAAGATTTGTTTTATGAGGACATCCTTCAAAGATAGTTTGGCCAAAATGCCATTGTGATATCCTGCAACAGTGAGAAGTGATTCATCTTTTCTCTGTTTCCTAGCCAAGCAAGGTATCCATTTATTATTTTCCACAAATAGGATATTCCTTTGTAGTACAAGCTTTTAAAGTCCTCTTTATCTTCATTAAACTGTCACACCAGCTGACAAAGTTTTGTCATTGAACTCTAGCAGTACCAGTATTAAACAAGTCCTACGAAGTTCTCTGGTGTAAACAAAATTTGTACAATACCTGAAACACAGTAGGTGATGTCTCAGCTGGCTACTCAAGGACGTCAGCTTGTAACCAGCTACTTATAGCTGCCACACTCTTAAATTGACAGGAAAACCAGATGTGATTATGATAGTGACTTGTTCTCCACACTGGTTATTTCCTTGCATTTCTAGAGTTAACACAGAAGATGGGTGCTGAAATGTACATCACATCCAGCTTGCATGACATTACTCGTCCTTAAATCTTCTTGGGCTGAGGTAGTAACATGTGGGATGATGTAGTTACAACTAAGTCTATGGCTGTTGCTGGGCTGATGAGAGTATTCAAATTCAGGGTCTGACTTTGGAAGGAGACCTGCAATTAGAAGATGAAGACCAGCAGAACAGTATAATGGATTAAAGATATGGTCTTTACAGATGTGTGTACCAGTAGCATGTACTACAGCTTATACCCCACCAGTTGACCAGGATCATTTCACAATGGAAGATTGCACAAGTTCTAGAAGACTCTGAATCATCTTCTCTTGTTCTGCACAGCGGGGAACACTCAACATGTGAGATTCGGAGCTTCCCTGATGCTACAGTTCTTCTTAGTGAGCTCCATTTTAATCCCATAACTAATTTTTCCAGCAAGTACTTCAAAATTTTAAAATTATTTATATGAAAGTCTATTCCATTCATTGGTTAAAAGATGTCAACTTGTCTTTCAAATGCTGCAGAGCAATTTTGAAAGGTACTCTTTCAGGAATACTGAGTTTTCTTTGCAAAAGTCGATTAGATTTGACTGGTAGAATTGCTACAGACTATGGAAAAACCAGTGGGGAAAAAATCACTTTTCAGTGGCACTTTAGTCTCTCTACTGAGGCCTTTTGCCAATATTTAAAGGTACGGTGACATTCAAACACAACAAACTGTATTGATTGTACCGTGAGTTATATTAGAAGTCCAACACTTTTGTTGCTATCATTTTTCAACATGCAACAGATTCTCTGAAAAACAAATTATGAAATTTGAATAGCTGAAGTTTAATCACCCTTTCAGTCTTTCATATTTAAATATTTCTTCCATATATGCAATAAATTGAACCCTTTTTCCTTGTTTATAAAATATACATTCGATCCACTAAGAGATACTAAAATAAAGCAAAATAAATTATCTCTACATTGATCTTTAATCTGAATATCTGACATGGAAAGAATAGAAAGTTCTGGAAAAATCCTTAAGAGAGTACCCATTCTTTTAGATTTATTTGAGCCTGTCACACCTAAGTTAGTGATGTATTTTTCAGGATATATGGAAAAATGTCAGTGCAGCAGCATTACAACATTTGCTATTATTATTGTAGTACATGTTAGTATTTTTTGTTTATTATTGAGAAGAAGCATTTTGACTTCACCTTTCTGCTTCTTTCCCAACAAAATAAGATATTGGCCATATTCATGTGTTTACAAATTAACAGCGGATATTTCATTGTGAGGAAAAGGAGAAAGAGAGCACCTGGGTGAAGTAGAAGGGCTGGGAGAAGGTTTAAGTGCAAAACGGTGTGAGGGAAAGGAAAAAAAAATCATTTTGTTTTACTTTTAGTAGTAGTAGAAATATTCAGACATACAAAAATATTTCCTATTCTGGATTCAAACATACATATTTGCTGCAGTGTATTCAAGGCATTACATGTGCTATGTAATAAATAGAACTGGAATGATTCTTACATATTGTGAGAAAAGGTTCTCCTCCATGTACCATTGTCTTTGTAAAAGCATGCACGGCTACATGGTCAGAAGTTCAAGATCCCCTGCTGCACCCTAAAAAATCCTTATCTTACTCTCATTATCTTGTGACTAAGTCTGCCAACCATTTTCTCCAAGTCATCCCATCTGCCCAAAATCTACCACTGATCACCAGTTTAGCTTTCTCAATTTAGGGGAAAAATAGAATTATTTTTCATTGCCTTCTGCCCAAGCCTCTGGCAGTCACATCAACAGTCCCATCTGTTCTTTTTCCAGCTTAATCCCACCCAGATCTCTGATTTCAGGATTTGCAGTTTAAAGGGAGGATATGTGATATGCATAATCAATGTATTTACTCCATTCAATATACTTGCACAGCAGCTCACCTTCTGTCTCTCTTTCTCATACATGCATACACATGTGCGTATGCACACATAAAGACTTTTCATTCTAAACACAACTTTTCTTAAATGAAAAAAACACTTAAGTGCTGAGATATGTTCAGCCAGTCATACCTTTGGCTTAAATGAGTGTTGCTATCGTGATGGATTTGCTTAAGAGCAGGCATGTCAGAACTGTTAAATCACCAGGCCTGACAACACATGCTGTAGATTTTCAGAGCTGGGCTGGAGGCAGCAAAAAAAAAAATGTCTATACATATGCCTTAAAATTGTCATCTTGCATCATGTCTCATTGTTCTAATATTAAGAACCAAAGACAGTTGCTCCATCACTGAGAAAACAGAGTTTGCACCAGAAGCTGTATTTTGTTGCTTTTCACGAAAGAGAACTCAGAGGAAGAATAAGCAAATAAAAAATAAAAACCAAGTTGGCCTGAAAATTTTGTTGGGTGTTTGTGGGACCAGAGCAGAGTTTAGTACAGCAAATGAAGTCCTGTACTCTTCAAAGCAGATCCATTAAGCAGAATCCCGAAAGTCTAATTTATTTGACTTTTCACATCATAGAGAGAAAAACCAGTAAACAATATGGCACATGAAATACATATCACTCAACTCTCTAGGCCAAAATCTATGGTGGTAGTGCTTATATCACTATAAGGCTCTACAGTGGTGTGAGGATACCAGGTTCACAATAACTCAGAGTAACTCTGAAACCTGGTAAAGCTTTCAGTTTAAGTATAGTTTAAGATTAGATCTTTAAGCTATTCCTTGCACTCACCAGCCACTAATACTTCATAATACAGCTCAACAGAAAAAGGCATTCCCTGTTTAAACCTACTGGGGAATATACAACAGAAACAGTGTGAGTTTGGCAATATCTTTCCTTACAGACTGGTCACTGTTGATTTCTGTGGCAGTCTGCATGACAGTGTCAAGAGGTAAGAATTGACTTCTAAAAATATTTTGTTCATTTTTACTAAATATCTTAAAATAGAGAGAAAATTACAATAGACAGAATGTCACTCCTTACATGGACACTTTACATTGTTTTTTGGAAAAGTAAGTGTCTCATATGGTTATGACCTCTAAGTTTACTTAGGCATATGTAGAATAAAAGATGCATATACTTCTACATAAACATAATAATACCCCCATAAATGGTACCTCTATATTCAGCCAGTGATGTGGGATACAGAGCAAATTGTAGATGTCCTGACAATTCTTAATGCTCTCCCAAAATTTTACTCATGTTGTTAGAAGGATGCTGGATTCCCCCAAGATATGTTTGGAAAGCAGAAAACTTAGATATTACCTGCTGAATCAGGTGCCTGTTATCTATGTAGGATTGTCCTTTTTAGTACATTCAGTGTCTTTTTAGAAAATCCTTTTTCTGAGTTTGAAATACGTTATTGCTAATGCATTTCTGCTCTTTGAAATTCTTCACATTCTTATGTAAACTCTGAGGAGCAACAAAATTTCACATCACAGATAAAGCCTGGGTCACAAACAACATACGGAGACATTACTTACACCTATTCCTGGAGATGCACTGGCTGCTCCTTTTGAGAAACAAGTCCATTTAAGACATAATACATGACTGGGACTTCTGAATATTTGAACACCTACAAGAGCACTGCAAGGCAACACTAGCTGAGAAAAAAAAACATTGTTATTTTGGATCATGATCCAAGTATACTTATCAAATAATATTTGCAGCAAATAACATGGCTTTAGATCAGTGTTTCAGGAAATAAGAACATTAAAGTTTAGAACAGTTTAATTTTTCTTATAAATTACATACTAATGTAGCCATAATTTCTGGCCTTATTTAAGAAATCTGTGTTCAATTTCCAGCTCTTTTTTTGACTTGCTGTAAGTGGCTGCCAAAAATATACACAAAAATAAACAAACAACCCCCCCAAACAAAATCCAAAAACTTGTAAAACCAGGGCAACTTACACTGTTCTAAATTGAAAAACCTTTACGGATATACAAGAAAGAGTGATTTAGAGAAGTAGGAGAATGTTCTCATTTTTTATTTAATAAAAATTACTCACATCTTATAACTTGCTAATGTAGTATCTACTTTAATTTCTCTTCCCTGTGCATACCCATATTTTTATGTGGTCACAAAACCCGTCCTCTCTTCAAGAAGTTACTTGTTAAACCACAACACAAAATAAACGCCTTCTTCAACAAAACATGGACCTTCACCTACAGACCTTTTCTTACATTGCTCTGGAAATCCCATGGCTGTTTGATAGACCATATATTTTCTTTGGGATTACATCTCACATAATTCTTATTACCATGCAGCCCAGATATGACATAAATACAGGCACCAAGAAACCCTAATTTGAGTGGAACTGGCATATTAATGTATGATTCTTCTCTATATTCAGTAGGCTTCTGAATGTCACTTCAGAAACAGGTTTTCTTGTTGGGCCATTTATGTCCATTTCACTAAAAGAACACATTTATTCAGCAGGATTGTGCTGCACTACAATGTCTAATGTCTATTTCACCGTTTTACTCATTGCCCCAGCTGAAAAAGAGCCTTCAAAAAGGTATAAATTAATCTGACACCATCTATATTACATGAAAGGCTATTGTGTGTGAGACATATCCCTTCTGAGTACATAAGATAAACCAGGAAAAGCTGTAGTGCAAAGTGTATTTAAATTAAAGCAAATTGTCCTCAGGCAGATGGAACATATCCTTCACTGGGAGAAGGTGGTGGATATGCACAAAACCCATAAGAGTTAGCCTGATTCAGAGCAACTGGGAATCTTCCCAGGGAGATAGAATGGCACAGGCAAGGGATGGAATAATTCCTTTCAAAACATTTCCCCAGGAGGAAGAAGTCAGGCAGAGGAGCCAGGAGACCCACATGGATGAGAAAAGAGCTTCTAGAAAAACTCAAATGGAAGAGGTTCACAGTATGTGGAAAAAGGGAGTGGCCACTTGGGAGAAATACAGGAATGTTGTCAGGGTGGGCAGAGATGTGATGAGGAAGGTCAAGGCCCACTTGGAGTTAAATCTGGCAAGTGATGTCAAGGATAACAAGAAGGGCTTTGGCTTCTTTAAATACATCAGCAGCAAAAGGAAGACTGGGGATACAGTGGGCTCGCTGCTGAACCAGGAAGGGGCCCTGGCGATGCCACAGAGCAGTGGAACAGGCTGCCCAGAGAGGTTGGATGTGTTCCTGTGCCCCCTGCTCTGGGTGTGCCTGCTCAAGCAGGGGTGCTGGACAAGATCATCTCCAGAGTTCCCTTCCAACCCCCACCATTCTGTGATTCTGTGATTTACAACAGCACTAAGAGTTGGAGGGTTGAAAATAAAGAAGCTTCTGACTCACATTCAAAAGCTAAATGGAGAACATTCCTCCCCCTACCTCTAGGGCACAGGAGTACCTCCTGACAGAGGTTTGTAAAGAGCACCAATTCACACAGACCACGCAATATCATAAAGTATCTATTGTTCTTTTTTCTGATTCCTGTCTCACTTTGTTCTTATCTAGAGGCAAAATTCATTGCATGATACAGTGAGAAAGCTCAGAAATTTTATTAAAAAGTAACACAAGAAAAAGCAAACAGCTTGGAAAATAAAAAGGGGAACATAGCCTTTGCAGTAGCATTCATCCCAGTCTAGTTACTCTTACTAGCATCTGCACATGTATGGGGGCAATGGGGATGTGAGGGCCAGTACCATGCTCCTGTCAGTTTTATCAAGTGAGAGTCAGTCTTCCAACCAACAAAACTGAAGAAGAGTGCGTAATATATTTACAGGTCACAGCAAGAACATGTTCATTTACCAGGAAATGAGAATAAAGCTGTGCTGTGTCTTTGACAAGAAATTGCCTTTTCTTTGTAGGAGTTGGTCCTTTGCCAACATTTCCTCTAAGTGCATCTTTCTTTTGGGCTGCGGGAGCAATTGTCACTGGTCCAAAACAACATATTTAAAGTGTAATACGCCAAGTCCCTCAAGTGGCCCAGAAAGCCAAAACATGCATTAAGAGGACTGGCTATTCACATAAGCAAGGTTATTTTTGCTAATCAAGAGGCTCACTAATGGACTAATTCATTAAAATAATGCCTCGATTTGTACTTTCATCTTCCAAAATGACTACATTTCTAATACAGAATCAAACAGCCTAAACATCTTTTGGTTTTGTTTACTTTCTTTATAAACAATTCTGTGGGCAGCTCAGCTGGCACGTAGATGAGTTAAAGGTTTATACTAGCATGAAGGCAAGTACGGAAATCCTATTTTGACTGCAGAATAGTACTGTCTGGCACACCGAGGCATTCGTTAAGGGCTCAGGGCTGGAATGTACATAATTTTAAACCTCAAATCACACCCAAGTCCTGGTGGAGAAAGGCAAAATGGCCTAGACCAAGTTTAAATGGTGCTGGTGCCACACAAATTGTGCTGCTGACACACAAAGCTTCTCACTGGAAGTGGCTGAATTTACTATATCTTATTGTCTCATTTAAGGGTCGGACCAAGATGTTCCGCAGGTTAGGTTATCCTTCAGCTGGAAGGTTATCCTTCAGGTTAGGTATCCTTCAGCAGATTTCAACCCAGTGAATTTCAACACATAACCCATGCCCTGTTCAGGAAAGGGCAAGTGGGTTTATCTGAACCACTTAAGTGGCAAGGGGCTTCAGCAACACTCCTCTGATGATCTTAAAAGAATTAGGGATCTGCAAACATTTTCAAACCTCAGGTTCAGTTTTTATCATTGCTATCATACTGGTCAACATTCAATTCACTGCTGAAGTGCTGAAAAATTCCATAAACTCTTATTCAGGGGAAACTTTAAGCTAGGTGGGTTCACAGCTGACAACATCTCAGTTTCAGGATTGATCCAAGTAATTGCATGTACAAAATTAATGTTTATAATAAAAACACAGAAGCTATTTTTGAGTACATCCAACCCTCCTCCAGACAAATCAGGGAGCACTGAACTCAGAGATGGCTTAGCTCAAGCAGATCATTCTTAATACCAGTACAGGGAATACTTAGTTTTGGCACCTTCTTCCGGAAAGCAGACATCAAAATACATGTGAGAACTTAACTTGGGATTATCAAGTTTTTTAATACTCTAAGAAAGTGACAGCAGTCTTGAAGTATTTCCTCTGACAATAAATTGGCACTTTCAAAGCTGCAAGTTAATGACATTTTCTGTTTGCTTAGGCACTATAAGTTCAACGGGAGGACAACTCAGACAGACCCTTCTCTTTTGCTAGTGCTCTCAGATGAGTTCTTGTCACGTTTAATATTGTTCTCTTAAAGCTGCACAGTTAATAGCTTATAGGAGCTGGCACTCACCCAGTTTGAAGACAGATTATTTTACATTGTTGTGAACACTTATTGAGCATAACGGTGGGACTGTTTTTTTTTTTTGGTTAGCTGTTTTTGTTGCTGTCTTTTCATTAGAGCACTCAGGTTGAGGAAAATGCTTGTATTTCATAAAAAACAGTAATTGAAAAGGATCTATATCAGTTTTAGGAGTATTGTGTTTCTCTAAATTAACAGACTCTAAAATAAGTGAAGAAAACAGTTAAACAGAAAAGGTAACATTCAGAAACTGTGCATTTCCAGAGAGCTGTTTTCTGTTGTGTACTGATGCACAGAAATCTGTGCATTGTTGAATGATGAAATTTACTCACTGCAAACCCAGAATCTCAGTGTTCTATGTGGTTAAAAAAAAAAAACACAACACAAAACCAACAACAAAACCAGAGTTTCTATCATTTTGCTTATTCTTTTTTAGATCATAGCATTTCAACTGAATAGGCATCACTAAGATCAAAGCATGGCTGTGAAAAGCCAGTTCTTTGAGGCCAGTCATTTTTGGAGGGGAAAAAAAAAAGGAAAGAGGAGCTAGAGACATTTATCAAGAATGGTGCAGACATGTGCTCTTGGCTAAGCCATGTGTGTTTTAAAGATTGCTATTCACTTTATTACTCATTCATGTTTTGGTACTCTTATAACTTTATTTTGAAACAGTCATCCAGCCTGCAACTACTTATATAAACGGAAAAGACAAAAGAGAAAGTCTGTGCAAAACTTTAAAAAATATCATTAGATTGTTTTAGCTACTGTCCATCAACTCCAACACTGATAAGAAAATTGTACTTATTTTTAAACAGTGCTTCATCATATGCATAACTAATTCTCTGATATATTTAAAATTTTGCCATTCAGGTTAAATCTCCTTTAGAAAACATATTCTGGCTACAAATGAAGAAAAATATGCATGTAATAAAACTCACTTATGGGGAGAGAGCATGGGTATCAAAAAGATGTAAAATGGGAGAACATGGAAGTTCCTTCTGAGAATTACCCATGCTATCTCTGCACCTTATACTGGGATCATAACTATGGAAATCAGAGCCACTGTGTAATGCTCAGCTACATGGATGTATTGCAAAAGATGCAGCCTTTGCTAGAGTCCTTAACCTTAAAACATAACCTTTGCTACAGCACTGGAAATAAGCCTCTTTCACATTCATTGCACTGAGGCATATGATTTTTTATTCATCTGCAGTGAAGTTCATTGTCCATCGTCTTTGAATCCAGTGGCCCTATCCCCCATTGTTCTCCTTTCTGAGCATTAAGAATCTTGCAGGCTTGAAGGTATTACTCCCACCAGGCACCATCCCTCATGTCACTCACATAAAACAAAGACAGAAGCCAGAATGTGTAATTTCCTTATTTTAATGTCTTTAGCCAGTCCTCACCTGCCATTTTATTTTATTTTATTTTATTTTATTTTATTTTATTTTATTTTATTTTATTTTATTTTATTTTATTTTATTTTATTTTATTTTATTTTATTTTATTTTATTTTATTTTATTTTATTTTATTTTATTTTATTTTATAGTTCTTGTCTTGTTTGTTCCTTATTTTAACCAATTCCATAATCTGATAAGCCAGTCATTTAGGTCGAGGCTCAGCACTGTAGATGTAAACTTTTAATGTGGCACTGGCAGACATTTACTGATAATCTAAGTACTATATATACTATCCCAGAGCCTTCTCCAGCTGTAGCAGTCACAGAGAATTACAAGGCAGTGAAGCATAGCAATCCTTTCCAATACTGGTTGTCTTTGGTCAAGCTAAGCTTTTCCAAATCCCTTGGTATTATATCCCTTCAAATAGTTTTTGAAATTTCTTTTTAACTTCTCACAGTTTTCTGAGGTGCTGAGAGACACCTCATTTTCTTAACCCTTGATTCCCCCCAGTTTCTGGATTTTGTCTTCTATCCTCACAACCTATCCCAGCTCCTTGGAAATCAATAAGCCTTTTAAGTCATAGTTAACCTCATTTGTCTGCTTTCCTCCACCATGATATCATAACTGTTGGCCAGATATTTCCAAAACACCCATTGCTTTCATAAAAACTCTCGAGACAACTGCTCTGACATAGAAATCACAAAACATAGGATGTTTTGTTTATTATCATTTACAATTTCATCAGTATTTTGAATATAGAATAAAACCATGTTACCAAAGGGAAATAGCAGTTTTAAATCTTACACATCAGCAAATTTCTAAAATATATGTGTCAGGTTTCATGCTTAAAAGCAACAAACTTCCTACCAAAAGAGTGAAAAGAACAAAGGTAGAAAAATGCTCCCACCAATGCTAGGCTAAATAAAACTGAAAGAGGAGCAAGGCCTCTGATGTGGTTTGAAGAAGAAAGCTCTCCAGATTACTTTATTTAAATTAACTCTCTGGGTTCCTTGTATGAGCCCTTGATGAACATTCCCAACCTAATATGTGAGTCCAAAACTGGGACTTATCCTCCCAGGGAGACAGCCTCACTATTACCTAAAAAGAGGACTTAGATGATTAGCTTAAATAGATTCTTTTCTGTGGTAAAAATTAGGTGAGATGAATTACTGCCTGTAACTGCTGTGAAGAATTCCTCCTAAAAGCACCTAAAACCTTGTGCCTTCCTAATCTGCTATAAAGGTGTCTTTTACATGTTCCTCACGGTATTCTTTAGAGCCACAACCACATTTTTAGGCGGTATCATTGATCCCTAGCTTTAGAAGAGAGGCTAAACCAGTGACCCAGGCTAGGTATGCCCTCACTGTTAGAATTAAGAGCAGACGCATGCTCCATGAAAGCCAGTCTATAGACCACAAGCCTTAGGAACAGGTTTCCTTGAATTTTAAACTGCTTTTTTGACATTTCCTTTTGTTAACCCTATTCCACTTTTACTAGCATCATTTCTGTAACATGGTAAATAATGAGCCATCAGGGTTCTCTTCCTGAAATTTTTGTTGTCAATACATTCATTGCCCTATATATTCAGTATTGGCTGGGATTGTCTAGATGGTGCTAACCCTGATGGCGCTGTTGCAAAATCAGTGAGGGGGAAGGATTCTGGTCTAGCTACATTACTGATCTCTTTCTTGCTAGCCTTTTTACCTATAGCTGGCATGCACCAGTGTAATAGTTAAAGAAGCAGTAATGTTAAACATCTTGCCTAAAGATCTATGTGTGTTTCATAGATGACTGAGACACTGGGGATATTTATAAAGCTACCTGGCAAGAAAACTCTATTTAAAAAAAAAAAAAACAAGAACAACAACTACTCTTGTAGATTAGAGAGAATATAATTAAGGAGTCTCAGGGGTCTGACAAGTTTCTTGCTGAGAAAAAAGAACACTATGAGTCACACAACCCTTTTACCTAGAGTAGCTTGACACATCATGCTATTTTTCTGTGAATTATATGTTGTCGTTTAAACATAAGAGCATAAACCTACTGACTTACTGTTGTGGTTTAGCCCCAGTCAGCAACCAAGCACCATGCAGCCACTCGCTCACTCCCCCCTGATGGGATGGGGGAGAGAATCAGAAGAGTAAAAGTAAGAAAACTCATGGGTTGAGATAAAGACAGTTTAATAGGTAAAGCAAAAGCCGTGTGCCCAAGCAAAGCAAAATAAGGGATTCATTCACCCCTTCCCATGGGCAGGCAGGAGTTCACCCATCCCCAGGAAAGCAGGGCTCCAACACGCATAACGGTTACTTCGGAAGAGAAATGCCATAATTCTGAATGCCCCCCTTCCTTCTTCTTTCCCCAGCTTTACATACTGAGCACGACATCATATGCTGTGGAATATCCCTTGGGTCAGCTGGTGTCAGTTGTCCTGGCTGTGTCCCCTCCCAGTCCCTTGTGCACTCCCAGCCAGCTCACTGGTGCAGTGGGGCGAGAGGCAGCAAAGGCCTTGACTCTGTGTAAGTCCTGCTCAGCAGGAATGAAAACATCTCTGTGTTATCAGCACTGTGTCCAGCACAAATCCAAAACACAGCCCCACACTAGCTACTGTGAAGAAAATTAACTCTGTCCCAGCCAAAACCAGCACACTTACTATAAAGCTTTTAAAGTCTTAATACATATGATAAATTTTTGTCTTGCTTCATAGATGGTCCCAAGTTAGTGTAAAATAAATCTTGGTGTATGTACCATAAACAGAAAAAAAAGGCAGAAAGACAGAAAGAAAAAGAAAACACAGCTGTATTTTCCTTTCAGTATTTAGAGTACTATTGTGCTTTTAGTTAGTGCCAGATAGAACATAACAAGTTAATTCTCCAAGAAAAAAGGAAGTGCAATCAAAAAATGTTTAATATGCAAAAATTAAAATTTTGCTAGAAAATATGTTTGATAATAAATCTATAAATTTTGACATTTTCATCATAGTTTGCACATTAAATAACTGTAAAAAGTAAGGGCTAAGTTACATCTGAATTAAATTAGGTAGGAATTTGCACAAGTGATGCAGCAATAGCTTGAAACACCAATAATTAGACCAAGTGAATGAAATATACATACAAGTGATCTTCTCATGCCTTAAATTCTACAAAAATTCTAAAAAAAATTTCATTTATTATATTTAATAAATCATATAATAATTATACCAAGCTAATATTCTTAGAGGAATAGAAATATTTAACTTTTATTTTATTCCCCAGTGGTATACTGTAAATGTTCAGTATCATGCTAATATAAAATTAATACCTCACAACCACTTTATAAAAACAACTACATTATCAGAAATATAAAATGCTTATTGTACTGAGAAAAGGAAAAAATATATAGGAACAATGGTTGGGCACCTGTTTGTTCTTTTTCAGATGCTTTGAGAAATTGCATCTAGAGTTGGTCAAAAAAATTTGTTTTCACTGAGCAGGTTCATCATAGCTTTGCAAGTTAATAAAATCACCTCAGAGTATTTCAGCTAAATGTTTATGATGAGCTTTAGTATTTTCACAAAAAAAACAACAAACCTTCAGAACTGCTTAAAACTTTCAGATGAAAAACTTTTGAGTAATGACAATGTTTGGATTATTTATTCATTATTTGCCTTTTGTTACATAATTTTGGAAACAGTCTTGTATTTTTCTACATGCTTGAACCAAATCTAACTTTGTCTTATTCTGAAATATGTATTTTTTTGACAAATAGGCCTTCTGTATAGTAAGACAAAACAGAATCACATCACTACAATGAGTCATAAGCACAACTCCTCTGAAGTCTGCTATCCAGTTGAGCATTTAAGTACACACAAAAAGTGCTTACAGAGTCAGTCGTTAATCATATGCTGAAGCAAAATAATATTTATCTGTTTTCTGAAACCTGAGACAAGCAACTAGCTATTTAAAATTGCTATGACTGAGAGATCATGCTATGTGAAAGTGTTGTAAATGGTTTTGAAAAAGCAATTAATTTAAAATTTCTGGAATTAGCAAAGTAAGTTTAGCAGTGTAGACTGATGGGAAGAAACACATTTTAGGAGATATTGGAGGCAAAGTCCTCAAAGATGGTATTTAGAAAACTACAGGAAAAGAATACAATCACTCTTTGTTTTTTCACAGTTCATTTCAGATACATTTACATGCATTAGTGTCAAAATATTGTAAGAAAATGTGTCTATTTTCTTCAAAAAGCATAATTAATCATCTCTGAAAAGCACCTTTTTCACTTCTTTTCAGAGCTTAAACCAAAATAATTAGCAAATACTATCTTGTGATAAGCGTGTTAACTTCATTTTCTTTTATAGTTTTAACCAAGATCAGATTCTTAACGCAACAGTTTCATGAGGAAGTTTGTATTTATTTATATTTGGATCCTCATTAGCAGCCTAACATTTTTATTCCTTTTCTCAATATAATGACACTGTCCAGTAGTAAAACCAGCACTATTTGCCTGCGAACTGTATTTTGCAGCATCATCTTCAGCAGGTTTGGGGTTTACCAATTTTCCTTAATTTGTCTGGAAGGTTACAGTTCTTTCTGGTTTTCAGTCTTTGCTTACATAATTCATGCACAATTTAATAAATATGCATAGAATCATAGAATCATTAAGGTTGGAAAAGACCTCTGGGATCATCAAGTCCAACCATCAACCCAATGCCCCCAGGCCTCCTAAACCATGCCTTGAAGTGCCACGTCTACACGTCTTTTAAATACCTCCAGGGATAGTGACTCCACCACCTCTCTGGGCAGCCTGTTCTGATGCCTGACCATAATGTGTTCATAGAAACAGTTTTTCTGGAGAATATGTGCACACCAAACTTTCCTTTAATGCTCATATGACTCGGTGAACTATGGTGGTGTTTCTTTTAATATCTGATGGCACTGGAAATAATATTAGAACTAACTCCCTTTTTCACTCCCACACAGACTTCTTATCCACTAAGTCAATGATTAATTACCATTTCACACTACTGCCATTTGTGTCTGTGGACATTCTTCATAGCACTGGGAGGAATTGATTTTTTTTTCTATTTTCAATATTCAAATTTCCTTTCTAGCCTTTGTAAACAAAACAAAACAAAACAAAACAAAATGTGTTTGAAATTTTATTAATATATAATTTCACATTATATGTTGATATATGAACAAAAAATATAATATGGAATTGAAAAAAAAAACCAAAAACAACCCAAAAAGTTTATGAAGGATATAAAAAGAAAAAAAAACAACAAACCAATCCAAAAACACAGGAGTAAAATCCTCACGGGGTTAAATGTTTCTCACAGAGTTAAACAACAATTCCAAGTTTTTTATTTGCCTAACTTAGAAAAGTCAAGACAAGGCATGATGCTATCCAGCTCCTCACAGTGCTTGGGAAGAGCAGCAGTGGCAGCCTTGTAGTTCCTGTCTGTGCAATATTTGAGACCTGTTGGGGAAACTAAGAAAGAGGCTTATTGAATTTTAATGTTGAACTAATGTTACGTTTGTAGCCAGCTGCATTAGTTGGGTGACTGCAAGTTGAGAGGAGAAAGTAAAAAATGGTTTCCCCCTTTTACCAATGAGTTCAAATGTTCATCCTGTCCTTTCTGTGAACCCACTATTTATGGCAAACTCTTTTAACCTATATATAATTCATGAAGAAATCCGTACAGAATAACATTACAGATAGATGGTTGTGTGACAGATTTTTAGAGTCAAGAAAGCTTCAAGTTTCCTATGTTCATGTTACTGGTTGTAGAAAGCCTGTTACAGTCAATCCAAAGTAAAGCTCACAATATCTCAAAGAAATCAACTATAAGTAAAATACAACAAATGTGAATTGCCAAATTATTTTGCATTAAGTAGCCTGCAATTTTTATGTAAAAACACATAACCCTCACCTAACTCTTTGCAGATTCTCGATCTTTTTTAATGTAGCTGGTGTTTACTGTGGTTGATCTTGGGTACCCTGTGATTGCCTTTACTCAACGACAAGGTACTAAAGCAGTTCAAAAACTCACAGGAAAAATTTGTAAACTGTTTTCTTCAGTTACATTTCAATATTTTGATTCTTTTCTTCTTTAGAGAAATATGGAAGATATTCAAGATATCTGTTCGCATTAAACATTACAGAATGTGGCAACAAAGTTCACTTACATTTTCTGTGTACTATTTATGTCCAGCCTATACTAGCCAACAGCTTACTTACTTAATAACATATGAATAATAATGCACATTTTATAGCACATCTAATATGAGATACAGCTGAATTGATCCCCGGTGTAGCCCCCAGTACTGTGTCATTACCACATCCCTCATGTATTTTTCACCCCATATGATAGTGCTCATCCCCATACAAAATTGAATTAACTGTCCTAATAAAGGGAAAGCAAAGAAGAATTATTATTACTAATAGTGCAGCTAATCATCTGAGGAGGAGGTATTCTCAGTGTAAATAAATTAGAATTTAAAAAGTAATGAGTTCTGCTAATGCATTTTATCCCTGCCAATTAACAGTATTCTAGAAAAATCTGTAATAAAGAAAAAATATCTTTGCCTATATGCTATATAAATATCCCTACTTATTATAATAATACCCCAGAGAAACAAGTTCTGAAACCAAATACAAAATGTTGCTGGTAATCAAGGCAAACTTACAATATTTTTTTTTATGCATTGCAGGACTTTTAAACCACAAATATCTCTATGAGAAATGGAAGTGATGACCACTCACCTTGTCAGCAGGTTGTAATTACCTTACATGACACAGCTTTTAGCTCCATTTCTGGAAACTCCTACCCAAAGGCATAATTTTATTACTTTGATGCTTTTTCTACCTTTAAAATCATATGCATATTGTTTTTCTCTCTCTTTCACTCGCTGTGTCTTATTAGCTATGAAATAAGAAATATTACACCATATATTACCTGATGTCTATGGTTATAATCTTTTCAATAAAAATACATGTAATTTATTCATTTTACAGTTGCTATTTTTCAGAAAGTAATTCCATGCACAAATTAAGTAGGCAAAGTTCATAAACAGAAGTAATGTTCCTTGTTTCCCTGTTGGAAGATGTGTTTTAGCATTTTGTTTGCAATATCAGCTGCAAAGCTCATAATGGTAAAAAAAAATTAATAGTTCATTGTCTGTTTTATATGCTAATATTTAATTAAAGAGTGTATAGCTTCAAGTGCACATTATATTTTCTACATGTATTACTCATATTTATGAATATCATTCGATAGGCATCCAGAGGAGTCATTTTATGAGGATTATCAGTTAAATAAATAAAGACCCAGCTTTGCAGCCTGCATGGCATGCGCATTAAGATAGTGCAGTAAGTTCATTAATGGAATTAAGCAAATAGTAATCAACAGAGCTGGAACCATCCACAGAAATTTCTCTAGTAAACCAACTTCCAAAAAGCTAGAAAGGAAGTTGTGAGTATAATGGAAAGAAAGCAGTTGTCAGAGCAAGGCCAAAAAGTGTTCGTGTGCGTCAAGTGCTCAACCAAGCTCAGAGTCATTGCATTTTTGAGAGCACATTAAAGATTATGAAGATGGTGAAATATGGACAACAGAAAGAAATACCTTCACTTGTAGCCCATACTCTCTAACGCAAAGCCAAAAGCCATTAAAGACCTCCTTTAGTTAACCTTCATGAAGGAGGCTTAGAACACCCATCACATTTAACTGGGTCTGCCATTGCTGATAGATCAGCAATGGTGTTTGATGTTTGATACTGAGACCTTCCCATGTAATTTCATCGGTTTCTTCCCCTCAAGTAATTCTCTGAGGCATTCACAAAGCTATTTTATTAATATTTATATATCTGCCAGTGATGTTCAATGGAAGGACACATGCACATGTTAGAGAAAACAAAACTATGCCGTTTTCATTAGTCAGAAGGCATGGAATAAATGAAGATTCATAGATTTTAGTCCTAAAACCAAATGTGAAGGTAGCCATCTATTCTTACTTGTTGTATGATCCATGACACTGAATATCCCATAATGATTCCTGCATTATGTGGATGAGCTAAATACAATTCAGTTTAATCTGCTAGAGAAATGAATATAATAATAGCTGCGTACACTAGGAATAGAAAGAGACTTCATGAGCATTACCATAATGGACCTACTAAATACTGTATTTAATATTTGGATGATGATGAAAAAAGGGATTGATAGGCTCTTTATAACAAAATTTGTCAGTGTGATTATGGCATCTTAAGAAAGAACAGTCTTGCTATTTTGCTTTTTAAATGCATGTGAATAGCTAGATCATAAATTTACCAAATTCTATTGCTAGATTAAAAGCTCCAGACTTTTTTTTTGGTGTGTAGAAATTTAAAAGTACTATAGGAATGTGGGTTTTTAAGAGAAGAACTAATCTAAAAGTTGATTTTCATTTGTTGTTTAACCGAGGTATAAATTATTTTCTTTTGTTAAAAATGTTCTGTCAGAAAAAGCTGGGAAAAAAACTAACAAAACACAGCTGAAGGTCATTTTCATTTTTTCAAGAAAAATATTAACTTGAATGAAAATCTTGCACAAGAAACATTTATTTTGTCAAAAATTAATTCCTCAAAATAATTTTATTTTTTTAAGGGGATATAAACTGTATTTAAAATCAAGCTGTAAAGAAACATTAAGCACACTACAAACAGGTTACTTCAATAATATATTGTTCTTTATATTGCATATTCTGAAACTGCTTTAAAAGGATTATCAGGTCCTCACATCTTACAGGCTGCAAAATCAATTGAGTCACTTAGGAAGAAGAGGTATTTCCATATCCCAGCTTTAAACTAGTGTTCAGATACCACTTTCCTGACTACATTAAAAATGTACAGACAGATAGCTAAGCAGACAACAGCAGGTGAACTTCTGGCCCCATTACAGTCAAAGGGAGGTCTGTCATGATATCAAAGGCGCCAGAATTTCACCCTCTAACTCTTCTTTCTTATCCATCAGAAAAGCACTTTCACCAACCAAACTTAATGACAAAGCAACTAAAAGTTTTGAAAAATTTTGAAGTCCACACTGCAAACTTAAATTTCACATTTGTTTGAGAGGCACTGGCATCTTTCAAAGTGTGGATTATCAGTCAGCCTCCTGCAGTTGACAAAGCAAATCAGAGCAAGTAAATTTGAATGTGTGAATAAAATACATGTTAAAAAAATGTAGTAACAACTAGTAAGATGCCAAGAAAATTTCTGTATTTAAATTAGACATCTGTGCCCTATTTTTAAATATTCATAATTGTAAGTGATTCAGCATGTTCCGCACTCCTGTCAGAGTACACATATTTTAAAACCTTTTAGCTTTAACACCTTCATTACTGTATGGATCCTGTACTAGAAATTTTTCTACAGAGAAACCTATTCACATCTACAGATTTCATCGTGAGCTTAACAGAGTCATCATGTTTCATGAGGCTATTATCTTTGGTCAGTATTTCACGATGAAGCAGAAACTGCAAAGAAAGCTTGTTTTTCAGAGCTTGTGTAGGAAAATAAACACTGCTATTAAAATGAAATATAAGAAATTACATTGTTCAAACACTTGATCAAGTTGGGGTTACAGATTACCTGTTCTTATCCATATATCTCTGATCCATAGCCACTGCCTAAGATGGGAGCACAATTACCCTGGCTTTGCAATCCATTAATTTATGCGTTATCTGAAATGAAGGGGGGGAAATGAATGTATTACAATAAGTTTGATGAATATCCCAACCCAAAAGCTAACCCAAATTTGACATACATTACATTTTTAACAAAGTGCAAGATCCAAATGCCTGTGGGTTAATTAAACTGGCTGTCAAAGAATGATGAAATGATTTGGGATAGGGGAGAAATTGCATCCAGTACATCCAAAGTTCATGAAAAGCCAATAAAGCAAGGAACTAAACTTGATTTCAGAAAACCTTCTGGTTAGACTTGGTACATAGAAAAGGGCACAATCCCAAGTCATACTTCTGCCTGAAAATGAAATAGTGAGTGAATTAGCAAGAACTCCACTTGCTTTCAAGAAGCAACAATAGCAGAAAATATCTGTTGTCAACAAACTGGCTAAAAGATTGCAAACATGGGAACATATTGGGGAAATAGGAGAGGATGCACCTGCCAAAGAAAGATCAGCAAACACAGATACTTTATGAATGTGTCACAAGACTAATAAGGAATATGCACATTCTTTTGATAATATACTTTATATACATATCACATACTAATAGGTCTTAAACATTACCTTGTGGTAGAATAGCAAGTTATCATGATACTTGTCACCATGTAGGACTGACAACTTTCTGTATTGAATCTCAAGGAGTGGTAGACAAAGACACCAGGAAGCATCTACCCATTGAATTAGCTTTTTAATTTTTTTTTCTGAAAGACTTGGAAGACAAAGTGAAATGAAAGGATTAAGACAAGAGACAACTATACTTTGATAGACAAAATTCACTACAAAACTCTCATTAAACACCAAAACCAGTGAATATATGGATTTGGTTTTTTTTGTTGATTTAAAGAAGGTGATCAGTGTTTGCTTTGTGTGCATTTTGGGAAAAGTACCCATTGAATGTTTATATTTAGCCTTCCCTTGTTAGATTCACTTAGCTGTTCCAGAAATAGCTAATGTTTATCTCCCTGAAGATTCCTAGAGTTTGCTTAAATAACTGAGGATAGGCAGTTAAAGAGGCTAATTGTACTGCTGAAAACAATAATTAAGTTTTTTCTTTTCCCTTCATTTGCTGTTTCTAGTTTTGGTCCTTTCATTGTTTAACCAGAGGTGAAAGTCAGAGCAGGCAGGCTGTGAATCTCAGGAAACCATTTTAATGTCTACCTAATAAGACATATTATTTTTTATTAGCCTCTTGATTTGAATAGAGGGCATGTGATTTCTATAACTCATCGTTAAAGTCTCATAATTTATATAGGAAAAAAAAAAAAGAAACCATGGCAAGGTTCTCAACAATTTGACAATGAATGTGATTAACTTTGGTCAGTATGTGAAATACTTAAGAAAATGGTGCCAGCAGCAGTGCAGGGAAAGATAAAGTGCTCTATGAGTTATAGCTTTAGTACTTAACATGTGTATATCATGAGCCACAGAACAGACATGTTGAGTAAAAACATTTTTGAACACCTGCTAAGAGACATTATTGCTCTACAAATGAGCATGCCCTGAAAGAATAATTCCTGTCTGCAAATATATATCTTTAAACTATATGTTTCCTCATGCAGTATAGTTCATATTCAACCTTAAAGCACAATATTTTGCTGTTTAGAGCATTATCCTCCAGGATAGTCCTGAAGTTTAGAAACAGATCTAAATCACATCAGGTTATACAGATTAATTTCTATCTATTGATGATAATGGAAGCTTAAACATGCCTACCTGTAAGCATCTAAATTTAAGTGTCTAATCTGAACCATAAACCCATTAGGGGTGTATCTAGGAGGTGCAAATTTAGGAAACAAGAATATCTTTCTAGAGAACTAGAAATCTGGCATAATGCCAGATCGTATGGTATTATAATATATTTTTGTTACTTTGTATTCAAAGGCCTCCTATCAGAACTAGAACTTTGTTATAGAATCACAGAATCATTAAGGTTCAAAAAGACCTCTAGGATCGTCAAGTCCAACCATCAAGCCAACACCACCATTCTTCCTAAACCATGTCCCGAAGTGTCACATCTACATGCTTTTTGAACACCTCCAGGGATGGTGACTCCACCACCTCTCTGGGCAGCCTGTTCCAGTACCTGACCTCTCTTTCAGTGAAGAAATTTTTCCTAATATCCAATCTAATCCTCCCCTGATGCAGCTTGAGGCCATTTCCTCTTGTCCTATTGCTTGTCACCTGGGAGAAGAGACCAACATCCACCTCGCTACAATCTCCTTCCAGGTAGACAGCGATAAGGTCTCCCCTCAGCCTCCTCTTCTCCAGGCTAAACAACTGCAGTTCCCTCAGTCGCTCCTCATCAGACTTGAACTCCAGACCCTTCACCAGCTTTGGTCTTCATTGCCTTTCTCTGGACACACTCCAGCACCTCAATATCCTTCTTGTCCTGAGGGACAAAACTGAACACAGTATTTGAGGTGCGGCCTCACCAGTGCCAAGCACAGGGGCACCATCCCTGCCCTGCTCCTGCTGGCCACACTATTGCTGGTATAAGCCAGGGTGCTCTTGGCCTTCTTGGCCACCTGGGCACACTGCTGGCTCATTGTTGATGGTGTGCTCTGCTTGTTGGTCTAATCTATAAAACTGTACTTGAAAATAAACACTCATGATAAATGGTGTATGACCTCAAAAGAGTTTATGAGTAATAAGAATGTATCTCCTTAGTTTCATCTCTTCTTATAGTGTATGTTTTATTTATTTATTGATATGAGACTGCTAGTTCAGTATTTCTTTTCCATGTATTTCTATACAGCTGTTAGAAAACTCAGATAAACCTGTTAGTCAACAACCAACCTCAATGTGAACAGAGCATGTTTACTGATGAAAGCCTGTAATTTTTTGCTAATCTAGGAATTAATGTCTCTCAATTAAGAAAATGGATTGAAAAAAGAACATGATTTCACTGCATCTTACAATGAGAAAAGAGTTTAGTCTGATAGTTTAACAAGTTTCTGATGGAAGATCTTGTGAATGACTGATATTGAGCAAAAGTCTGAGCTAATTCTCCTCCCACTACAAATCTCAAATGTAACATTTCTAGATTCACTCCACTGACATTTTTTGTTTATTATTCTGATATTCTACTTCCCATTTAGCAACTCTATATAAATCTTAGGAAGATCTTTCTAGTCAACTAAAAAGACAATGATTTGTATTGGTTACAGGACAAAACTTTAGCTGGACTGACTGAGATGCATGTAGTTGAGAGAAAATACTTTTCAAACACTCATTACTTAACCAACACTCATTGTTTCAATATTCATTAAGAAGGGTTATCCTTTGTGGGAAAGTGCACCTTCAAAGACACTGTGAGAAAAAGATAAATGCTATCTTTTGTCCAGCTGATCTCATCTTTCTTCTTCAGAAGTATAGAAATGTTCACATTTAAACTTGCCTGTGCTGAAATGTCACCTAGGAGGAAACAGTTTGAACCTCTGAATATTCCTTCCTTTCTCACTTTGCAAACACTTAGTGTTTTACATCCCAAACACTCCAGCTTTTATACTTGTGACTAATGGTAATCTAAAGCACAGGCACAGTCTCAGTGCCCATTGGACAGGCTGGATCTAAGCTCCTGGAATGTCAAAAGATGATCTGTTCAAGCTGTGTCCAGCTCTGGAGCCCTCAACACAAAAAGGACACGGATCTGTTGGAGCAGGGCCAGAGGAGGGACACAAAAATGATCCGAGGGCCGGAGCACCTCTCCTACAAGGACAGGCTGAGAGGGTTGGGGTTGTTCAGCCTGGAGAAGAGAAGGCTGCGGGGAGACCTTATTGTGGCCTTTCAGTACATAAAGGGGGACAAGAGGAAAGATGGGTTGATTTTTAAGCTGATTTTTTTGAGATTTTGAAACTGATTTACAAGTAACTCCCCAAGTCCTATGACCACATGACTAAAGTCACTCTTTGAGAATGAAGCTTAAAGAAGCATTTTTTTTTTCTCAGCTGGGAAAGGTTCTGCTGTTCATAGTCAAACTACCAGGTGCATACCATTGAAACAGTGAGATTATAAACCTCACCATGAAAGTCTCTGATTCTTTTTGCTCCCAGTGAAAACACTGATCAAATACATAAAGCCTTGTTTTAGGCAAGACTTCAGAAATTTAGAAAACATTCAATGAGCAATATAAGAAGGGACTATCACAGCAGCCTTCTTTAGCTCACCCATGGAGAACTTGCAACCAAGTCTTCCCTTTTCTTATTCTTAATACCAAACTATCAGTTACACTTAAGGCATTCACACAGCTTTAAACATCTCAGCACAATAGGGTATTCTGTTATTTTCTTCCATTATAGATTAAATTATCTTTACAACAAAACAGTGTAAACTTGCAACATCCATCTTATATATGCTCAGCTTTGTCATGCTTGCATTAAATTAGAAGGTGAAAACACAGCTAACATGGAAACAGAGAATACTGGGGAATACCCACAGGGACTGTGCTTAGAGTTACTCTTGCCCCTAATGTTTAATGCTGGTTTCAAGACCCTTTCCCTTTCTTTCTCCACTCTTTTTTCCTGAGATGATAAAGTAAACTCAGGTGAACATATACTAATGCACTGCACTCCATCTGTCTTCTTTTAATTAAATCAGGGTCTGTGGAACAGGAGTAGAGCAGCATGCCCCAGCTTGCAGCCTGAGAAACAAAAGAGGTGACTTTTACAGTGTGGAGGGAGACTAATGGGCAAAAGCATTCCTGCATGTAGCAATCTGTGCTCCCTACAATGTTACTCATCATTCTGTCTAACTTCAATAATATTCTTAGCATGAAATATCTAAGATTAATGAGGCATTTATTCTCCGATAAGAAGCTATCACAAAGAATACATTTTCCATCAACATTTTTGCAGCTAAATTAATACTACCAACTTTTTGCAAATATGGGTTTCAACAGTGGTTTATAGCAGATGATGTGAAGCTAGTCCTTCTAGCAGGTTTACATCTTGGGGTGGGTCAGCATTCATTTTCTCTGTTTATGAGCACACAACGCTGCTAGTCAGCACCCCCTTGAGTCTCACATTGCTGTCATAGGCATCTGTTGCTTGAAACTGTAGAGGTGGGATACAGGGCTAGGTAGAGCTATGGCCTGACCCAGTACACTTGGGCCTTCTTTTTAATATTAAATGGTTAAAGGCGCTCTAACATTTGCCATCTTTCTCTTGTTATGTGGTTGATCTTGAACGGAACACTGTGACCCCACTTCCTCTGTCTGTCCTGGAGCTAGCAAAATATCCTCTAAAGGTAGTGCTCAAGCACTGATAGGGACAGTGTTGGCCTAGACCTTTACTTTGTAAGTTGTACAGTATCATAATCAGAGCCGCATGTTTAAAATAAGGGTATTGAACTTATTATTATTTATTAAACATTGAACGTGCTTATAATAAGGTTATTGAACACAATAAGAAACGTGTCTTCCAAGGCAAATGGCCCATATTGCCTCTTGGTTACATTTTTTTTCCAGACACTTTTTCACGGGCTTTTTCAGAAGCAGTAAATAGCTACGGTTGTATTGGTCAGAACTATATAACAGAATATACCCTTCTCAGCTGACCATTAAAATGATCAAACATGAAGGAGTCACTCTCTGAATTAGTTCTGCCATCTTTCACAAAATTCAGCCACTTCTGATTTGGTCATCCTGGTGAATGTCTGGTACAAAGTCATCAAGTCTCCTTGCTACATACAATGGATGCCCCGTGGAACTCTCAGAAATATTATTGACTTCATTGACTGCCCCATTGAGCCTAATCAAGAACTAAGACAGTAATAACTACAAAAGCAAGTAGCTCCATGAACACTGGAACTAATTATGTGTCATGAGTCATCTCCACCCACCAGCACAGCACCACTAGCTCCTGACCTCCTCAGCTACTGCAGTCCTACTCAAAACCTTTTGATCTGCCCCACTTGCTTCTCAAAGGGCAAATGGGACTAACTTTTAAGACACCCATTTATCTTTCAGAAGCTTGTGACTGCCTTTTCTCTCAAATTGTCTGATTGCTTTATAGAATTAAGGTAAACAAGGTTTTACCTCAGGGTTTGCTTGAAGATGTTGTTTCTTTCTTAGTCTTGCAAAAATGGCTTCATGTTGGGAAGCTTCTTCACTTTTTAGTTTTGTCACATGGTCCAATAAAATATATTGCCCCTGTGCCCCCATCAAATATATTCCTATTTAAAGAATTTCCTGATTTTAAGTATTTTAAGTGGGTTTACTTTTTTTATATATATATATCCTTAATACTACATTTTCTTCATTTTACTACAGTAGGTAGAAAAGTTATCCCCGTAAGACAAGAAAGATTGCAAGTAATAGCAACAGGAAGAGAGAGTAAGGGCCAGACAAAAAAATCACTCTTTTTTCTTGACTGAAACAGACAAATGTTTCCAAGAGACAGTAGAGAAATATCTGTGGCAGAGCGGTGTAAAGTATATTGTCAGTCAAGTATTTATTCTGGATGATCTGAAGACACTGAATATATCATTCCCCTATAATATTTGTAGACGTTAATTTTGTACCATGATATATAATAACCTGCCTTTCATAGGAATTACATTTTGACTTATTTTAGGGTCAGCAGCTTATCTCTTATTCATACTTTGCTGGGTTTAATTGTATCAAACACTCTCACTTTCATGAATGTACCCATAGTGAAAAGTGTAATATCATTTTTCTCTAGCACAAACTAGCAATGTCATAGAAAGGCAATGAACTTCTAAATCTAGGTTTAAAGTATTAAATTTTATTTAACCTAAGGCAAAGTTCATTACAGCAATTCACTGTGTTAATTCTCAACATGAAAAGTACCCCTTGGGCCAACAAATTTATAGAGTTGTTGTTTACCAGTGTATTTCAATACTTTTTCTTAAAATGTCAATTCTAACTAACCACAGCTTTCAGAAATTCTCAACTTTCTTCTACTGTGTATCAAGCTCTCTTTCATCAAACATACCTTCCCTTTAGTGTCCCCTGTGTAAACTTAATTAAAAATACATTTGGAGTAATTTTGCTTGTGAGATTAAAATATTTAGTAAATCAAAAGATACTACTTTATGAGATATATTGGCAAAGCTAAGCTTCAAATAAAGCGGAATCAAGTATAGTCTCAGAAAAGAAAATCCATCACACACAACTACCATACTACTGCATAACAAGTACCATATTTTTTATGTCTGTCTCATTTGTCATGTCGTACATCCCTTAGAGAACTTAAATATTTAGTCATTTTCTCCAAGTTGTATTCTTTGACAGTTTTAGGTGCTATCAGGATCCAAAAATTATGTTTCTCTTCAGCTTGCTTTTGGAAGCCGGTAGTTTTATTAACCAAGACATCTCTTCTTTTTGAACGAAAGTCTAGTTAACATAAATCGTGCAACTTTCCATTCACGTGCATATGTATAGATGTATGGGAGAACTGAAGCAGAGACCTGCTTGACTATGATGACACAAGTGATCTGTGAAAGAGACAAAAACTGGTTTCATGCACTTCCATTCCCAGTATATCACCACAGGAATAGCACTCCTTCTGTAACTGGTGTTTGATACAGCCTCCTCTGACTGTTAGATTCAGATCCTAATCCATCTCTTGATGTAATAGGAAATTAACTAATTTTAGGAAAAGACTGAAACCCAATTTCTTTTTGTTTAATATTTTGCATTATCATCAACAATTCTGACAGAATCAATAGTGTGCGTTTCCAATTTACGGTGTAGATGCGCCAGCGATTACTATTGGCATATCCCTCAGGAAAACTGTCTTTACAAAAAATACAACAACAAAGACACTTGCAAAGATTGAATATCTAAAGCACATTTAAAGGAAGAAATGAGCTATAAGCAATGTCTTTTCTTTCCCTGTGGAATTTTCAAGTACTTGCATTTGATGGGGCAAAATCAAGTGAGACTGTTTCAGCTGTAAAAACAAACATTTACAGATTGACATTTACACAGTCACCAATTTATAAAAAGCTACTCTCATTGTAGTTTGGCATGTCTCACTCATCCCACTCATCCTTGTAAAACACAGAACTGTGCTGAAGGGGATCAAAGGTTTACTTCAAGGTAAAAGTACCTTTTGCAGAGATAGTGAAATTAAACTATCCAGAAGGAGAAATTATTATATTTACAAAAACATTTGTAAATTATGATTTTTTTTCTAGAAGCCTGAAAAAGTCTGGAAGTAACAAAGCAGAAATCCATTTGAATAGAGATCTTTAATAGATTAATAATCTATCAAACGAAACAATGCTTTATCTAGATCTTTCAGTTGCTTCTCTATTTTTCATGTTAGTTTCAAGTGGACAAACAGTTCAGAGCTAAAAGGACACCTTATGTCTTTTCCCACATCCAGACATATAGGAGCAGAACAGTGGATGTGCCAGTAATCACGGGAAATGACTGGTCAGCAGAAAATCACACAAGAGCGTTTAGTAACATTATAAGACAGCTCATTAACAGAGGACAAAGCAGGACTGATGCTGTTGCAAATACATGAATTCAAGGTCATCTTTTGGGTGTAACCAAGAGCACAGACCCAGATAGCATACCTGCTGTCTTGTGAAAAAAGGCAGCATGCACAGCCTTGAGATTCCATTTAGGTGTAGTGGTCTGGAAGAATTGTTTGAACATATTGATTGATAGCAAATAAATTTTGAAAAAGATGCCATTTTTTCTGTTTTATAGGCTTTTAATTCTTCTGTTCTGACTATAGAAAAGGTAGGTAGAAGAGAACAGTTTGTAAAACTTACTGCAAATATAAGAATAAGTGCCATACAAAGTCCAAATACTTTTACTTATCACAAAAAGATAAACTTTATTCTGCAATCTCATTAAATGACATGTAATGCACTTGGATACCAGAAGACCAGTTGCACACATTTCTAATTGTTGAATTTGTCACTACGTTTTGTTTAATGCAGAATATTCTAAGCGAGAAGAGAATTTAAATACTAATGTAGCAGAATACAGTATATTTGTATACATATTTTAGTGAATGAGTTCCAGCCTACATCTTCCTCTGTTAATAGAGATAAATCTAAAATTACTGGTTGATAGACTGTTCAAGGCCTGACCTTGTGAATAAGGCATAGAAGAGTAGGATCAAGCCAAGGAAAAAGTGGTTTGAAATTCTAGAAACCACAATTTGCAAATTATCTGAGTTCAGATACTGCAAAATAGATTAAAATCACACAGAATCACACAGAATCACACAGAATCCCAGGTTGGAAGGGACCTCAGAGATCATCTAGTCCAACCTTTCTAGGAAGAGCACAGTCTAGACAAGATGGCCCAGCACCCTGTCCAGACGACTCTTGAAGGTGTCCAACGTGGCCAAGTTAACCCCTTCCCTGGGGAGATTATTCCAATGGTGACTGTCCTCACTGTGAAAAACTTCCCTCTGGTGTCCAATCGGAATCTCCCCAAGAGCAACTTGTGTCCTTTCCCCCTTGTCCTCTCCATGGGACTCCTTGTAAAAAGGGAGTCTCCATCTTCTTTGTAGCTACCCCTTAAGTACTGGTACACGGTGATGAGATCCCCTCTGAGCCTCCTTTTCTCCAGGCTGAACAAACCCAGCTCTCCCAGCCTATCCTCATATGGCAGCTTCCCAATCCTTTGATCATCTTGGTGGCCCTTCTCTGGACCCCTTCCAGCCTGTACATCCTTTTTGTATAGCGGGGACCAGAACTGTGCACAGTACTGCAGGTGTGGCCTGACAAGCGCTGAGTGGAGCGGGATAATGACTTCTTTCTCTCTGCTGGCGATGCCCTTTTTGATGCAACCCAGCATCCTGTTGGCCTTCCTGGCCACAGCAGCACACTGTTCGTTCATGTTCGTTCATTAAAAGACTAAATAAATGAGAATGAAAACTATTGTAGTGAAAAGCATATTTCAGGTTTAAATATTGTTTTACCTTTCATTCTATACAAGTAGTGGTTTATTTGTGCAGTAAATATTTACAGCTTCAGTTAGGAACAGAAACCTGCAGGAGACCATGTGGGTCTTCGGGTCCAGTTGCCATAAACGCAGTCAATAGATGTATAGTACAGATGACTTCATAAAGCATCTATTTGGTGCACTCAGCATGCTGCAGAACTGGTAACCTTTAGGACAAAATATCAAATGACATAAAAGACTGTGGTAGGCCCCATGAAAAGGAGAAGGTGAGATCAAGGATATCACCAGTGTCCTAGATTCTTCCACTGTGGTTCTGTGAATAACCATATGGTCCTAGAAAGCTCACTTTCCATGGAAAGGCTGCCAAATTTCTGCCCTTGGAGATTCAAAACTGGACAAGACAAAGCTCTGGTCAGTTTGGTCTGGCTGGCCCTGCTGTGAGCAGTATGTTGGACTAGATGATCTCAAGGGGTCCCTTCCAACCTAAACTGCTTCTATCATGTTATAGTTCTTTTCCTGTTCTCAACTGCAGAACTTCTATAAGAACTAATTTGTTTTTATTTTTAATATAAAATCTATTCTAATGCCATTATTGCAAACATCTTTTATCCCTTCAGCCCTTACCATTAGACACTTTTCCAGTTAATTAGGGGAAGCTTTGATGACAGAGCTGGAGAAAAAGCTCAGATTAAGCTGGACTACTCCGGACACAGTCTGAGCAAGCAAACATACCAAACAGCAAGTGGCAGCGCAAATCATATAAATGGAATCACAACTATTAGCTGGTCACAGCTTTTGATTACTTTCACCAACCAGGGTTGATACCAGTGGTTCTGAAATCAAAGGGATTAATAAACCCTTACCAGATACCTGATGCTTTTTAATATATTAATTATGTATTTTCTTTTTCTTATTTTTGTAGAGTTTATTGATTTTTCCTACTCGACTTTCTTCTCCTTGGCAGATGCTGGAAATAATGATATTAAAATTGATCTGGTATGTTCAAGGCAGACATTAGCCATGAAATTCAGTTTTTAATGGAAGGTATATACAATGCTAACCACATGGATCTTAGCCTATGTCAGTCTCACATTTTGAATGAGATTTGAGAGAGATGATGAAGCACAGAGCTACGTACACGAGTGCAGCACTGGCTCTTATGTTAATGGACTCAAAGACTCCAAGTCAGAAAAGAATCAATAAGAATAAGGCACCTTAAAAATATATATTCAAAACTGTGCTTGAACCAAAAAGTTTTCTGATTAATAAGAGAGGGGCAGCCAAGTATACGAAAAGGAAAAGACTTTCCTTGCCCTCTATCACCTTAAAAATGAAGAACATATATTCCCATAAAATACAGTAATTGGTGCCTTTCCGGATCTTGGGTTTCTCAATTCACATAGTAGCAGAGAGGAAGTGAGTGTCTGTCTCACAGATATCTTAGAAAGCCAGGCAAGCTTATGGGGCAAAGTAGAAAAGGAGTTTTGCTCCAATGATCTCTACTATGTCCTTCCATTCAATACTAAATAAGTGTCAGGCAATTAGAAATGGAACAGTGGATTTGTAGATGATACTGCCTTCCCAATAAATTGCTAATACCTTGATGGTGCTGCATGACTGGAAACATACTGTTACAACAACTGCAATACCAATTTTTATTTCTGTATAATAGAGAATATGAAGAAGATCAATGTAGCATTGGAGCCATGAAACAAACAATCTACCACATGATTCTTTTCCTCTCTGATTTCTTATTTTCTTCCTTCCAGAATTGAGACATACTGCATCTAAGCTTTACAAGAACAACATGCATTTTCTTTCTCCTTGGCAGAAGTGTGCTATGGTGTGCATGGTGGTCTCTGGACAATAATGACTGCCAAACTGTGACATAAAGTTCATGCTTGTTCTTGTAGGGTAAAACTCAACGTCATTTGTAGTGAACACCTGAAGTTCATTATTTGGGAATAGCTAGAAACACACAAAATAAATAAATGAGGATTTTTTTTTTTAAATGTATTGACATATACAGCTTTTATTATAACAATTTGGTCAGAAAAAAAGGACATCTACAAGACACATATCCACTCTTATTTGCATTATTTATTTCACTTGGTTCATGTACCATCTTTTACCATCTGTCACAAGGAAGATAGCTTTCAAAGAAATTCTGGAATACTAATGGAATTCCCTCAGCATCACCATTCAGCACAGGTGGCTTTTTTAGCTCTAAAACTAATTAAAATGCATGTTTTAAAGAAGCTCAGTGTTTAATTCAAGCAGATAGGATACACAAGACATCTCTTCAGTGTTTCAGAGGTCACAGCATGAGACTGATTTGGCAAACTTCATCTAAAATAAGCCAGTCCTTAAGGGAGGTTTACAAAGAAATACATAACGTGTTGATTTCATACTTAGTAGCAAATTTTAAAGCAGCTGTAACTATATGATGGATTCAGCTGCATTTTGTAAAATGGTAAATTAAGATAAAGAACGAACATCTTCACTCTTTCCTACCTACTAATACTGTTACAATGAAAATGCAAGAGGAGTGCACAGTATCTAACCACAAATTAGCAACCAGAGTCATATTTTGCATTTATATGCACTGGTTTGCACTTCAGCACAGAGTCTTTATTTTTCTATATTTTGCTAGAGTAAGTACCATGCAGAAGAAGGAGAAGGAAATAATGAACAAAAGACAAAGAAAGGAATCAGTTGTGCAGGACACCTCTCACATTGTTATCCCATAAAATACATTGGGTGTTGCTGCAATCTTTCCCTCCAGGGAGAGAAAGTGGAGACCTGACAGTTACTGAGCCCATTCAGAGTGGTCAGAAACAAAAGGGTGGGCATCCTCAGTTTTTAAAACCTTGATGAAATGTTTCCTGCTGCTGCATCACAGCCTTTCTTCCCTCCTCAAACGGCAAGAAATTCAAAATAGGAACACAACTCTTGCATGAGCAGTACATCACCAAGTTATTCACACTACTATTTTTGTGAGGGGATCCTTTCTAGTGGGTGTAAATTGGGATTTATGGGCAAAATATGCTGCTTTTACCTAAATGAGAAACATCTGTACAGTAACTCTGTCTCTATGTGCACTGTTTAAAATACCCTTAAAGAAAGAAGCTTAAAAGATTTGCTTTTGTGTTGTTTTTCCCAGACGTGGTGTCATTGTAAGAATATTTTGTATGATTTTAAGGACAAACAAAGTGATTACAAAGCTCTTTCGATTTTTCTTTTTATCAGTGGTATTTTAACTGATTCTTTGAAGAGGTATGAAACTGGGCCCAGTAGGTGTTGGAAGGTTTATTATAACCTGACAGAATTTTTTCTAATCCTGGGGCTTTACTAGCTCTAAGGGAATTGTCTTACTTATTTCCATTAAATAATTAACTGATTGTGATGTAACTTTTGAGCGTATGACAGCCTTGGAAATAACAATGAAAAATGGAAGCAAAGTTCTAGCAGCTTTTGTCTCATACTGGATCTGTGGATATCTTCAAAAAGCACCCTGGAGTGCTCTATGGCACCCTTTAGAGTCAGAGATGAGAATGTTATTGTTATCCCGTTGAGCAAATACAGGCAAAGAGATTCTACTCAGTATTTATTGCATTGCATTCATGTGAACGCTCCCACACAGTTTTCAGAGAATCAGGACTGATTATTATGCAGAAATTAAACTATAATCTATTTAATTAGGAGATAGAGGCTGAAATCTAATGATAGGCATTCAATTCCTCTTTCTTTCACAGAAATTCAGGCTAAATGAATCACTACACCTGACCTATTTGTCTAGACTTTCTTTATGATCAGTAGGGATCTACTCAATAGTGTCAATGAAGCCTTGGGAGTGATTCGTCTCATGCTGAAACAGACATTTATTTACACCTGCTCAGATGAATTACACCCTCTATTCCACTAATCCTATTGACTATATCTCCTTTGCTCATAATGGAAATGTAGAAAATTATCCCTGATTTACAGACCCACCTGTAAGTAAGGCAAATCTCACCTTTAATAAATAATTCATGTCCCAGTTCAGCCAAGTATCAAGGTGTATTTCACCTTTAGGGAGTTTCACTGATTCCACTTAACTCCAGAAAGGAAGAGAAACCTGTGCTCTAGGTTGGACGATATGCTTAATATTCACTGTAGTCTACCTCTGAAGTGAAATCTTCCTGTACGAGAGACTGCAACAACATTTAGCACAAAGGAGGCTGATGTCATTTGCCAGTCTGAATGTCACCAAAATACAAATGATTTGTCTTTCTTATACTGGAAAAGAAAGCAGACACATGTAAAGCAGTGAGGGATGGAGGACAAGATGTGACATGAAAATAGCAAACAATGGCCAGAAAAAAATGAGGAAAATATTTACTATTGATGCATTTTAAAGTCTTTCCTCTACTGGACAGGGGGAGTGACATTTTACAGGAACTCTGCACTGATGGATGAAGCTCAGTCTGTGTAGATAAGTTTCCTTGCAGCAAGAGAAACATGTTATGTGTTATTATATTACTGCAATAAAAGGGTGTGGTAATATAACTATATTAAAGATATAAACATAAATATAACAGAAAAAGTGTAAAAAGTCTAAGCAAAAATACTAGAAGAAATATGTGATGGAACAAAGGAGTATGAAACCAGACACAAATATAGAGAAATTCATCACACTATAAAAAGAACCATGAGGCATTTAAACAAGGTAAGAAAAAGCATCAATTGTGTAAGTAACGAAGGGTGAAAGAATACACTACAAGCCAAACAATATCCTTGGAAGGAGGACAGAAAATCTGTAAGAAGTTTAGAATGGTCCTCATAAATCTGGAAATCTAATATCAGATGAGAAGGACAAGGTACAGTGAATTGAGTGTGGGAGCTGGACAGAATATTAGGAGAAGAAAAACAAGGAAGAGTATCTGGAAAGGATGATATTAGACTGGAAAAGCTGTTGTCTTTTAATTAAAATGCCAAAATGTATATACTTAACCTCTGTATGCAGATACAAGGAAATTTTCAGGAAGTCTGTATTAATTTCTATCCTAAAGTCCAGCCAGCAATGCCAAAGATTATGAAAAATGCTGAACGCTCTGCACAGTGAATCAGGTGTGTAGAATATTATTGTATATGTGTCATGAAGAAACAAGGAGTCAGCTCATTTCCTGTTAAGAGACATGAATGAAACAATCCTCAGCTATAGAGGTAGAGTAAATAAGAGTAAATAAGAAGCTAGAGCTTGAAATAAAGCAGAGAGAACCAGAGAACAGCAAGGTCTCAAGTAATCTCAAAGGATCAGAATCCCTGTCTCCTATCCAGACCTTGGAGATTCAAACCTTCTTGGGGTGCAATCATGGATAATACCTGTAAAATGAAGACCCTCATTTCTGTTACCAGAAACAAAACAAAATAAGAAGTCCTTCTAACCTCTTAAAACTATTTTAAACACAGAAGGTCTTTTTAGGAACTGAGATGTGTTTGTTCATCTATCACTGTTTGCAGCAAGTAAACATGATGTCAATTAGCCTTGCTAATGTGAAATCATTACCAGTTCCTGGGCGGGAGAAAGAGTTCATCAGCTCAAATATATAGTGTGTGTGTGTTGCACTATATCCTACTGTTGGGTAAGAACAGTCTTGGATGTTTAACTAATTAGTATTTGTTTGGAATCTTCCACACCCAGTGTTTGAAGCCTTCAGCAGTTATTTTCCAGTGGGGCACCAAGTAGCCCCACAGATGAGTTAAGAGGCAGTTGTAGTAGAACCTGAACAAATGTAGAATAAAAAGGCCTTTGTTCAAAATATTTTAAACTTGAATGCTATTAAACACACAATTTTCCAATGAACCTCAGCATGACTGCTAGGGTAAAAAAATCCCAGCATTTTAATATTGGAAAATCCACTCTACCTCTAATGAAACATTAGCGCGGTCTTTGATGGCTGCTGACTGAAACTAACCCATGTACTGAAAGGGAGGTTGGGGCACATAATGAAAAATTTCCAGTTTCTGATCCATGTGCAGTAGTTGCGGACTCTAAGGTTATGAAAAACATAGATGGGTTTCAAGCTATCCTTTTGGTGATTTACAACAACAACAAAAATAAACAAGAAAACCCCATTCTAATAAATACAAGCTTACCATTTCAGTGACAACATGTTAAAATTAATAACCAGTATTAATAACCCCAGAGGCCCATGTCAGCTGATGCCACTATCTTTGATGGAAAGGAGTATTACAGTGGACTGCAAAATCATGAGGGGGCTGGAGTGAGTGAAGACGTTGACTTTCACTGTCTTGTGAAGTGCAGTCACCTGAGGCAAGTGTAAGCCAGGTTTACAGCAAATAGAAGGAGTTGGTTCTTCACGCAGATGAGGAACTTGTGGAATTCCTCTTCATAGGGTGCTATGCATGCAAAAATTGTTAGGGATTCCAGGAGAGGAGCAACAAATACTCAGAAGAAAGGTCTTCTATCATTTACAAATATATAGAGTACAGTAGGCTTAGGTCACGCATTAAGTGGGAAAAAATCAGAGGCTAAGTGAGTGCTCAGAAGCATTACATATAGCCTATTTTTCCCTAGATGTCTATTATAGCCACTGTTGAAGTCAAACGACTGGCTTAGACATACTTGGTGAGGCATTAACTCTGTTCTTACATTCATAATGTATTCCCTTTTCTGCAGTCCATTGTAACCGGATCCATAATTTCAGGACATTCAGAGAATGTCACCTTAAAGTCAGACCTGGAGCTGCTGCGCTTAAAGCCCTGAGTGAAGTCCTACCAACTGTTCAGTTTTATTTCGTCTACCCAAACTGCCTTCAGAAAGTTACCTTCCCTAGAGCAGTTATAGCAAAACAGATAATGAAGCAACCCTGCACTGCCAAAGGTAAAATGAAATCAGTGTTGATTTGCATTTATATGCCAGGCTGTAAACCTATAAAGTGCCATGGTTCAGACACTGTTTCACCTGCTGGTCAGCCAGTCTTTCCATGGACACAGAGCAGATACTCAAGTCAGTAACTTCTTAAACCAATGGATATAATAGTTATGTATGTTTGAGTCAATGCTAAAAGAGAGCAACATTTATAAAGTATATGAAGTAAAGTTTCAGTTCTATTTGGTATATCATAGTATATTCTTACTGACAGGATTTCTATGAAGCCATTAGAAAGCAATTCAGCAATGTATCCTTCCTGGATAGCATTTCTTTATTCTGGGCAGGCATAATGATATTGGTGGTAGATGCACAATCACCAGTCACCAGTTTCTTCTTAGTCAAGCCTTGAGATCAGTGTGCTCCCTCATAAGAAAACACTGCATGGCTGCCTGATTTCAACACTGTTGCTCATGCTCCTTATCTTGAAGTGTTGTCTTTCTCTGCCTTGTATGATCATCCCATCTTCCAGTTCTCTTATGCCTCCAGCAGTTCTTTCAGCTTGTTCTTTAGAGAAAATCCCTCGCATTCTGCCTAGCTTCCTCTGGAAGTTTCCATCGTATTCAAGTGCTGTTCCTGTTTCTTCCTCCCCCCTGCCCCCCGCCCAAAACTCACCATGTGCAAGGTACTCTTAAGAAACAGCCCTGGCTGGATGGCACACCTCTTTCAGTATTACTAAGTAGTCCCTTTTGCTACCAAACACACACAATACCACTCACTGAACAGTTCAAGCTCTTTAGCTCCAGGCATGTCACCACTATCCCTTTTCAATGCTGTGGACACAGCTGCCTTTCCACCAATCATTTGAACTTCTAACATGGTCTTTCACATTTGATTTCTTAAATCCAAGCCACCCCTGATTTTCTCACATTCATTCTGGATGAAATCTTAATCTTAACCTGCCCATCCATGCAGCCAAAGCTCTGGTCCTGCTTGCTGAACATACTGCTTACTGAGTACACAGCAAAAGTAGCCTTGCTCTGCTGTGAAATGCTGCTGTGTATAGCATTTCCCTACCTTTTGATCAGGTACTGCCCTGTTTACAGTCTGCTTGTGACTCCTCTTCACTATCTAATTTGTGTTATTTGTTTTGTGTTCGTAACCTAATCCAACTTTATCTCTCCTTCAGAAACAAGAGATTGTCTCCTGCTTCTAATCAGCTGCTGATAATACCCTCCATCACCCACTTGATTCATTCTCAAGCAGTTACTTTCATGTTGTTCACACTTGGAAGAAACACTCCAAAGTAACATTGTTGCTTTCCTTCAAGTCCCTTCTCCAAATCTGTCTTTTGACATTATGCTTATAAAAATACTTTGTGTAAATAAGCTGTAATAATACTAAGATTGCTGCCTATCAGTGTTGGTTTATTTCCTTTTCTTCCTATGCTGTTGTTTATCTTCTTGCTGTTTCTTGTCTCCTGCGTACACTATGTGCGTTTTTATGCAACATACTTTTGGCTGGTGTTTGTAGAGCACTTCATAAATTGAGGTCAGTCTGCTAGCTTCTGGGTCCTACCGTAATATGAGCACAATTGCAGTAATAATAACAATGTAAGGTTCCCCACAATTTTTATAATTTTGGTTTTTAATATATACACAGATCTGTACTATTTGCTCCATTTTCATAGCAGTTGAGTGACTAGAATATGTTATATGCATTTCTTTACAATGTTGTTGTTGTAGTGATTAATATACAATAAAATGAAGCATAGAGACAGGAAGGATAACATTCAGAGCATCTGTTTTCCAACCTAGGACAGTACTTAGGTGGAATGTAAGCACTAAGGTTTAAGGAGCGCGATTTCATCAATCAACATTGCATAAAGTTGTGTCAGCATCTTTGTTTTGGAGCACAAAAATCTCTAGAGGTCCACACACTCATCCTAGGGTGAAGAACTAGGTGCTAAGCACCACCATGACCCAGAATTCTTTGAGAGACACTTTAAGTACCTTAAGTACATTAAGTATACTTCCATCCCTGGAGATGCCCAGTCTGTTTTCTGTACTTGTACTTTCATTAATGCAAACCAATAATCCTTAGTAAAGCAGATAGTACAACTACTGTATTTGTTTCCACACCACAACACTGGCCAAGGAGGACCTGTAGCACTGCATAATAATCATTGCAAGGATGCACAAACCTAAATACCCTACTTTCCAGAAGTATACTCCTGAGGTACTCAGGTAGTTCAGGGATGCAAAAGATGAAGAGAAGTTTGAAGGTGGGCAGCCCTACATCTGGGAGCACAAAATCCTAGGAACAGGAAAATAACTCTGTGTCCAAATACAGAAGGCATCATTCTCGGTTGGGAGGAAGGAACCCTTAAAATGCACTCACCATTCTATGACCTCTATTCGAATGAACTCAGGAAAAAATGTAATATGTAGACACAATTTTGAAGGTTTATTAACTTCCAAGAATCATGAACTAAAATCCTTGCCTCATTTTATATTCCTTTTCCCCTCAAGTTTCACTGTGATGCCTCTGCAGTGAAAAGCTGTATTTCTGTAAACAATATTGGGGTTGTGGCTGTTATCATTTCACACAAGACCCCTCTTGCAGAAAGAGCTTTGGAGAATATTGGACTATTTTTTTAAGCACCTTTGACAGTCTGCTGTGCTGAGTCGAAAGATTTCAAGGTACATTAACTTTAACAAAAGAATGTCCGTGCCATAAGCCCCCATTTCGTTTCAAAATAACGATAGCTGTTTTAAAAAACATATATATATATAACTTAATTCAGCTCCTTCATTTATTATTATTATTTATTTAGAAGGTTCCTCAAGCAAATCCAGATAGAGGCTGATAGGATGGGATTTGCAGGAACAGGGAGAGTTTCAATTTTGCTTTGAATTCAACATAATTGAGACTGTGGCATTTGAAAATGTGCAGTCTGCAGATTAGATCATGTAGTTTCCCACCCATTACTGACTCTCCTGCTCGCAGTGCACGATGTGCTCTGCCTCATACACACATTCTATTTCATTCTGCAGATAATCAAGGGCAAACTTTAGAACCTTGGGAAAAGGCTTTTTCACAGCACACGAATTGCATCTTTAGTCTTTGCATGCCAGAGGATTCTTCAATTTGTTCCATGGAGATCTGTTTTGTATGTTATTCTGGCATTCTTCTAAGTATGTTTTCTCCTTGGGAAGAAGAAATTTCTATTACTGTGCTCTGAATCCATTACTCTGTTAACTCTGCAAACTAGTTAAGCTAGATATGCTTAAAAACAGAAGGAAAAAAGAATCAATATTTTGTGATCTTTCACTAAATTGCTGTGGGTTTTTTTATTAGTATTAATAACTTCTTACCTCTTTAAACTTTACTGAAGCACAAGTTTTGTTCCTCCTTGCTCTGAATCGCATACAAATTTATGACTTTGTGTACTGTTATTGACTTCCTGGGGCTTCACATATGTGCAGTAGTGAAGCTTCAGTAGTCTGCTGTTATATCACAACAGTTTTCAGCTTTTTAAATTGAACAAGTGTACTTGAGTCTATGTCCAGAATGTTCCAAGAAGGACTTGAAAATTATGACATTTTAGAAGAATAAAAAACAATCTCAAATGAACTGTTTTCTCTAGCTTTTTCCTATCCTCAGTCTCTCTTTGCTCCATATCATTAGATCATAAGACATCATTCCCATTTTCCTGAAAATTGAGCAGACACAGCAGTGTAAAGTGAGTGTAAAATGCCCCCAAATCAAAATAGCAGTTTTATACTCAATTTGCCTGGTTGAGCAAATATCATCACAGTTGTCTGATAGCCCACACAACTGCCCAGCATTCCTGCTCACATCAGCAACACTGTCTTATGAAGAGCATGGAGTTTAAGTAGCTTGTGGCTACACCTATACTGTAAACAAAATATGCAAGTGCTTATTTTCTTGTCCTGAAGCCAAATGGCTAAGTCTGTATACAATCAAAATTTCTAAAACAAAGTGGACATATCCAAATCACTTACTGACAATTATCCTTTGGCTGTGATAATTCCCAAAACATGCCTGGAAATTTTGCAGTAGGTGCTAGTTGGCCAGACACCATACTAAAAATTTAACACTGAAGAGAACCAGATCCCAAGCTCTGGGACATTTTCTGGTATTGTTAACTAGAAAACTGAGTTTTGGTACTGCTAACTCTGTTAATAAGACCATCTTTTTTTTCATCAGAAAAGGTCCTTTACGAAGCCTCAGCTACTTCTCAGTCTTTGGTTTCTTACCTTACCTCTCACTATTTTGATCTTTATGGTTGCTGTGGGCTCTTGGTCTCTTATTTGTGTCTTTTGCATTATAGTTTCCTCACTTAATTTCTGCTGTGGCTTAATTAATCAGAAGAGCCAAGTGTTACATACATACATGTTTGTGCGTTATCTTAAGATATTCCTCTCAGGCTTTAAAAGTACTATGCTTAATATGCTCTATAAGAAAATTTTTTCCTTCCATGTTCCGTTTTACTTGTGCAGCTTAATCCTCTCCCTAAATATTGACCCATGAACTGTCTTTTCTTATCTATTTGAGGGTTTCTTTGTACATTTCTCGAGTGAAAAATGAATGAAACCAGCAATAACCAATTAATGTCTCCTAAATAGCAAATTTGGAATTTGTTTCTCCCTGTCAGGAATGAATCACAAAAGACTTAAATAGCAAAATAAGGTGAAAATTTTGCTGACTGTGCTGGGATTATTTGTTACTTAAATTGATTCTCCTCCAGCTGTCTCTTACCAGAAAGACACCCAGAAATATTCACAGAGAAGAGTTCTCCTGCAGAGGTGATACTTTGCAATATTAGCCTTGTAAACACGGATTAAGGCCCAACATTTACATACTTTATTTTTTTCCATATGGCCCTCTTAACTCACAAACTCTAAGGCAAACTTTATTCTTAGTTAATATTAAAGCTCATACCTTTATAAACACAAGCTCATACATTCCAGTGGCTTACAATTACTTTAAAGTTTATTTAAACTACCTAATTCACAACCATGTTCAAAGCAGGTTAACAGTTAGCGACACAGCTTTGGTGTATGATTACACAAAGGTGTATGACTAAATCTACTTGACACAGCTCAAAAAACAAGATGTGTGTGTTGGGTTTGCATGGCAGGGTTTTGGTAGTAGGGGGTAGTCTACAGGCTTCTGTGAGAAGCTGCTAGAAGCTTCTCTTATGTCCAATAGAACCAATGACAGCCAGCTCTGAGATAGACCTTCTGCTGGCCAAGGCTGAGCCCATCAGCCATGGTGGTAGTGCCTCTGGGATAATATATTTAAGAAAGGGGGGAAAAAATAAAACAAACAAAAAAAACCAAACTGTGTATTTGCAGAGAATATGTGAGAGAAACAACCCTGCAGACACCAAGGTTAGTGAAGAAGGAGGGGGAGGAGGTGCTCCAGGTGCAGGAGCAGAGATTCCCCTGCAGCCTGTGGTGAAGGCCATGGCGAGGCAGGCTGTCCCTCTGCAGCCCATGGAGGTTAATGGTGCAGCAGATATCCGCCTGCAGCCTGGGGAGGGCCCCACACCAGAGCAGGTGGATGTGCCCAAAGGAGGCTGTGACCCCGTGGAGGGCTCATGCTGGAGCAGGCTCCTGGCAGGACCTGTGGCCCCATGGAGAGAAGAGCCCACACTGGAGGAGGTTTGCTGGCAGGGCTTGTCACCCCGTGGGGGACCCACGCTGGAGCAGTCTGTTCCTGAAGGGCTGCACCCCATGGAGAGTTTAATGGAGAACTGTCTCCTGTGGGAGTGACCCCACGCTGGAGCAGGGAAGAGTGTGAGGAGCCCTCCCCCTGAGGAGGAAGGAGCGGCAGAGACAACGTGTGATGAACTGACTGCAATCCCCATTCCCCGTCCCCCTGCGCTGCTGGTGGGGAAGAGGTAGAGAAAATTAGGGAGTGAAGTTAAGCCTGAGAATAAGGAAGGGGTGGGGGGAAGGTGTTTTTAGTTTGTCCTTATTTCTCTTTACCTTACTTTATTTTGATAATAAACTAAGTTAAATTTTCCCAAGTCGAGTCTGTTTTACCCGTGACTGTAATTGGTGAGTGATCTCTCCCTGTCCTTATCTCAACCCATGAGCCTTTTGTAATATTTTCTCTCCCCTGCCCAGCTGAGGAAGGGGAGTGATAGAGCGGCTTTGGTGGGCACCTGGCGTCCATCCAAGGTGAACCCACCACAATGTGGAATTTAATTGTACTGGGTCACATAAAGGTTGGGACTAAAATGGAAAAATATCCTCCACCTAGAATGAAGTTTGTCAACACAGCCACAACAAACCTTTGTCAGACCACATACTATTACATCCTAATTCTTTTTCCTCTTTTTTTCCCCCAGTCTTTTTATACACTTCCTTAAATCTCTTAATGCCTCTTCTCAAATTCTTAGATGACAACTGTCATCCAGCAGCAACAATGGCAGCAGGTCCTACATTTGTAATGGAGACTTTTACTTATGTGCCATTGACAACAGCAATGGATATAATTTCTATCATAAGTACCACAGGCTGTAAACATATCATATGAATCATATATGTGCCATTATTGCTGTAAACAGAAGCTGAAATCCAAAACTAATACCAGTGATTCAGAACTGGGCAATGAATGCTTGCTCAGAACTTGATTTTTTTTTTTTTTTTTCCCGAGATCTTTTCTCTAAATAACAACCTGATGTACAAAGTGCTGATTTTGGGGGTGTTCAAAGTAGAGATCCACAGCTAAAGGCTTGTGATTCAGACTTGTCTCTAATTAAGAAGTGTCCTGAAGTGAACAAAGGGCCACACAGTAGGAAATATATGCTTGCAGACACCAATTCACACCTGTTAATGATTAGTTTGCAGACACTACCAGATGTGCTATTTATCTGATGATCAGAGTAATTGAAATGAATTGCTCTGAATCAGTCATGTGAAATTGTCCCAGTTAAGTAGATGTGTTATTTCTCCTCTGTCTTCTTACAGAAGAGATGGAGCTGATAATTTTTTTAACACTGTCCTTTACTCTTGACGTAGTGCTCCCACAAAATTGTCAGAGCCACATGCCATAAGCTCCTCAAAAAAAAAATGACAGTCAGTATAGCTGTACAGAAAGGTTTTTCAGTCTGATCATGGATTAGAGTTTAGAAAAGCATTGGTTAGTGGTAAAAACAGGCCATGATTTTTATTACATATCTAAAATTCTGCAGTTCAATGCTTACAAGGTCAAAAAGTGAAACCCTACACATGGAGGGTTGCAGATTGTCAGAACTCGCTGCCGAAGGTATATAGTGGTAGCAGACAGAATCAGCATACCCCCCCAACATGATTAAACAAATGAAAAAACAACTTCATGTGAGTACAAAGGGGGAGTACAAAGGGAGCAGATGCAGACAGCAGCCAAGTTCATGAGCTTTGTTTCTTTTTGCCACTGCTGGAGACAGGGGCACACCATCAATCTGACCCAGAAGGGCTTCTCTGTTTCCATGTTGTTTTCTTGGCATGTTTACTTGCATGTTTACTTCCTTTCCAAGAGACATAAACCACCTATAGTATCAAAACCTATGTGACTACTGAGACGTGGTCTGTGGAAGAACAAATAAGCAAATAGGAGGAAGGCTGTTTTGCCTTTTTCTGTTGTTTACACATACAAGGCAGACCGATCACAAATTCAGCATGAGTTTCATGCTGTAAAAGTCCATAAGTAAAAAGGAGGATCAGATAGGCTGAAGTGTTTGTATTATTTAGGCAAACATAAAAATGATGTAATTAAACATAGTATAGACACAGTGTCATGGGCTTAAATTCTTTGCTGTAGTGCAAGGTTTATTTTTATACATTGCTCCAGATCTGGTGATGCCTTTGATTTAGACTGTGGTAATTTTTCTAGTTTTTTGCAATTTGATATTTTTCCTACTATCTAGGTAATCTTTCATAGTTTCTCTGTGGCAGGTTTAAGTTGCTCTATATCTCCAGCACAGCCTAAAGAGAAGTAAATTCTGGTCCTGGTTTGCCAAGGGAAAAAAATATGTAGAAAATCTAAACAGGGAGATCAGAGAACTGGCACTAAGAATGGACCAGAAAGAGAGGCATTAAAAGGCTTTCAAACTATGGTTGCCCATAGATTTTCTCAGGGACTCTGTGCACGTTGAAAGTTCTAGCTGCAGTCTTGAAGGTAATAACTTCTAGTTCAGTTTCCTGCAACCTCTTGCCAGAAATACTTGTCTGGTTCTATTTCTAGACTTCCAAGCCCATGTCTGTGATTGAATTTCCCTCAGGCTCCTGACCCCATGTCTTACATGAGGTCACAACACTTCATTTGGGAGGGTCACTGTTCCGATCTGAACTAGAACAAAGAAAGTTTGCTTTCAATTTTGGTCTATTTTATCCCAGAATACTGCACCACCAGCACTATTTATATGTTACTTAATGATCTCCATGGTACTACTGGGAAACTGAAGCTCACGTGATCTGTTTCAGCTGTTATGCAGCAAGAGTGTAAGAGTTGGAAGAAGAGCAGAAACCTCCTATCTCCCTGTGCAGTCTGCTGTCCACTGGACCATGAGCAGTAGTTGGCAGATATAACTAACAGTGTTCAGTTTTCTGTTGGTGAAGGTTTATTAAAAATTTTAATGATTTGTGTTTTCGTCCCAGGTTATTTATCAGATTTTCTCCTCTCTCTCTGAATGCTGAAAGGAGGTAGTCAACATCATTACACCCCAGACAATTGAGTTGATTGCTTTTTTCATAATAGTATTTGAGAACAGTTGTGCAATTTTCAGTAGGCGACAGAATAGACAGAAGAAAAAGCGAATGCTTTAAATAGAATTACTACAATGCTGGTTGCAAAATGTTCTTCATTAACCCTTAATAACCAACCCATGCTCAGCTATTGGCATAAATTTATTCATTTAAGTTAGCAGTTTTCCATCCCTAGACTTTGCCACACAGATGTTCCTGTCCTCCCTCACTCTGGGTTTCCCTTTCTTAATTAGACTATCGAGTGTTGTTCCTTGATCTGTGCCTGTTTCTTTCTTCTCACTGACGCCTTTCTTTTTGCCTTCACTTACAAGTACATTCTTTGATTTCTATAGATTTCCTATTCTTGTTTCCTCTCCCACTTTTCTTTATGTAACATATGAAGTCTGTCTGTTCACAGGAGGATTAAAACTAGTGATAAGCCTTAAAAAGATATGCTTTTAAAACAGTCCACTGCCTTTTGCTGAGGTAGGATTGACAGTCCAATATTCCTCATAAGATGCCTGAAAAAACTTGCTTCCTAAATCCACCAGATATACATCTTCCACAACCATCTTTGTTCAAGCACTGCCTAATTATGAGTTACCTTCAAAGAAATTTTCTTAATGTCAGATTTACGTCTCCCTTGTTGCCACTGAAACCATAATTTCCTAATACCTCTGTGATCAATAGAAACTACATAAATATATTTGCAGACAAACAAGCTCTGTCCCCAAGGCCAATGGGTGCTGCATGGAATACACCCACATAGCCAGACTCTCTTGCTTCCCAAAACAAACTCTCCAAAGAGGGCACTGGAAATGGTTCATGTTCACAACCAAACTGTGTCCACAACCATGCAGTGTCCTGAGATGGGCTTCAGCCAAAACTGTACCACACACCAGGCTGGTGCCTGAACACTGTGGAGAGTCAAGTGCCAGTGCTCAGCCTGTGCCCTGGTCCTGTTTAGTTTGTTAATATAGGTGTGCCAGGAAAGGGCATGTTCTTGGAGACAGCAAGAGCAGATCCGCTCCAGGAGGGACCTGAGCTTGGAGCTGAGGGCCACCACAGCAGAGGCAGCACCATCACTGACCAGGCACATTCCTGCAGCATCTGAGCAGGGCTGGGTTGGCCATAATGACAGGATCAGGGCTAAGGTCCGTGCCAGGGCATGGCAGCGGGAGCAACAGGAAGCCTTCAGACACAGCTAGCTCTGAATTAAAATTACCCTAGCGCATAGGTGAGTGTGCTGCAGAATTCATGCCTTTTACCTCTTGCCCCAGGTATGAGAAGTGACAGAAGCCTGAAGACTACAAAGTGGTAGATGTTATTGCACTGTTTACTGTGTGCATATATATTTGCTATTTTGTTTCCCTACAACCTGACCAGCCAGATTTGGTGTGTTTTAAGTTACCTGTTACGCTCACCAAAGCACAGATCCTCTATTTGCACTGCTTCTTAACTGAACGCGGAGCTCAGCTCTGTCCTTTAGGGGAGTCTCCCATGGCTGTCTAGGGATTTTAACCAATCTGTGGTGTGTGACAATGAAACTTACCCTTCAGCTACCAACAATTTTCCCCAGATTCTGAAACAATAATAAACCCCTAACATAATTTCTTGCTTGAGTTTCATCCGCCTTGTTGGGCTAAAACCATGACAGGCTGGAATCAAACCTTCTATGGACATCTCATTGCTTTGAAATGCTCATATTTATTTTCCACTCCTACACAACACTTGTATGTCTTTGTGAAGTTCCCCCAGTTTATAACCCCACCCCCACCCCACCTTCAAACTCTTAGCATCTTTCTTCTGTGCCTGGTAATTTTCCATTCTCCAAATGCTAGTCCCCTACAGTAAGTTAAAAGAGAATTCATTCTCTTTTCCTTTAAAAATCTCAGTAGTGTAGTTATTGTCCATAAGTGTAACTTAACTTGTGACTAAGCTCAATCTTTTGCCATTGTATCAAGTTCATGAGAAAAAGATAAGATGCTGTAAGCAGACTATATGCTCAGTCTGGAAGAATCTTCAAAAATGTCACAATTTTATTAGTTCATATCATTACTAGAATTTGTAATTTGTCAGAAAATTTCTTAAATATTCACTGGACAGTGGGTGACTTGGTACTATTTTGGTAACTCATTAGTGTTATGGACCTGCATTGCAGCTCATCCTAGAAATCATCCAAATTGGCTCAGTACTGCTCCGAGAAGCAGACACCTCTACATTCTCTTCCACTTATGAGAAGGGCAGAGATCAGGCCCTGTGTCCTACATTATTCTCTCAGGACTCCTCATTACTTTGTGTTATACTCATTACTGTCATTACTGGCTATTTTCCCACTCTTTAGCTACATAAAATTATCTCTAAACGACCCTTCTTCCAAAATATCCCAAATCCAAGTCCATAAAAAGATGAGTGATTTAAAATCATGACTTTTTGACTAGAAGCATGGGAGGCCATGTATGACAAGAGATGGTAAAATCAAAATTGATCTCTTTTTACATTACTGCTGTTCAATCTAAATACAATGTATTCTTATATGCTATATATATATATTTAGGTTATGCGATAAAGCTCATCTGAACACCCACAAAGGAGTTCTGACAACGACAGGAGGGGAAGCCCAAATAATGCCCTGCCAGGCTACTTCCAGGCCCATCACAGGGCCCACCAGCCCATCAAAGGCCCATCTGCACAAGCCCAGAGGCACACAGGGGCACAGTGGTGGGCAGGAACCCAAATTACAGACTCCCAAGAAACGACCATCCTGTATGGACCTCTCCCAGGCATGAAACCCGTCACCGCGGGTCACCGGGACTACCTCTCCAGATCACCCTTCGACTATGGGGGTTGCTGTCTAGGGCTGGGTCATATTATGGGATGCAGGAAAAAGAAGTTCTGGATCATACAGGATTTATTATGGGATGTTTAGGGGAGGAACCACAGGCAGGACAAGGGAGGGGTTTATGTGATTTGGGGAGGAATAAAAGTGGGAAAATAGAGGGGTAAGGGGACAAAAAAGGTTGGTCACATATAAATAATTTATGCATCATTACGCTTTTCTGGCTATGCCCTGCGTTTTCTTATTCCATCCTTTCAAACTCTTTCCTGGGTAAGGCCTCCAAGGTGTGTGCACATGTGTGTGTATGGGGGTCTCACTGCAGCAGCTGGAGTCGGACCATAAGTTGGACAACCTATGTGTCCCTGGTGCCAGAAAGTGGAAGGAACACAAGTGTGCGAGTGCTAGTGAAGATCAATCTGGACTAGCCAGTGAGTGGGTGAAGTGGCCTGGGAACCAGAGGGATGAGTGGGAGTCTAAGGGACAGCTCTGGGCATGCGAGTGCCTGTGTATCTCTAGGGGTGAAAGCACAGGAGTGTCAGCTATGGGACCTGGGAAGTCCTGGGAAGCTCCGTGTGTTTGGTGGTCTGTACCAGCAACTGGAGAGGGGGTATGGACTTAGGGCTTGTATGTCCAGGTGCCAACAACTGGGGAGACTGGGATCCAGAGGCCAGCTACTGGACAGAGTGTCTGAAGCCAGCTGCTGGAGGGATCCTGCATACATACTGTACATATGTAGAGTATATAGTTTCATTAGTGGACTTCCCTCCTGCCCAGCCAGAGAGAGGAGCAGGATGAGACTGTTGTTGTTGTCTCTGTTTGCATGGGTGCTCTGAGTGCATCTGTGACCTGTGTGGCCAACCATATACATATGTGTATATGTGTGTATACGTTTGTATATATGTAACGTACATGTGTGCTTTGTATGCGTGTGCCTGCTGGGAATACATCTTCACTCTTGCTACTGATTGAATGCAGGGACATGGAGCAGCAGAAGCCTCAACTATCTCAGGCTGTTGTATTTGGCATGATATGTTTAACACACACTTATATGTATATGTATGTATCATTTATATGTACTCATACTTTTTCTCTAGGCAAGAATATGTGTTTTGGAGAAGAAAATGGCTGATACAGAATCAGTTGTCCCTGGAATGAACTGATAATGGTTGTGCTGAGTGATGTCTGCATGCCAGAAAACGTTGAGGGGCTGAGGGTTAGGACCATGGTTACGTCCAAGGTTCATAACCTCTTGTTTGTATCATTATGTCAGTCTCTTACTGTAGTAACAGAAAGAGTTGAACAAGGAAGCAACCTTTATTTCATCTTTGATTTTTCATAACATTTTCGGGTCTGCTTTTTTGCCTTTTACTAGCCACATTGTGCTTTTTGCCATATTTTTGCAGCCACAAGAATTGGAGTATATGCATATTTTAATGTAGAGTAAGCTTCTCCCATGATCTCATAACTCCAGGAGGATTTAAAATAATTCTCAGTGATTATTTCCAGTGCCTGTCTTTGCAGGTGGTCATTGATTTCCTGAGCTTCAGCAGAGTGAAATTGAGGTCTAGCCTACACTAGTAAAAGGTTTACTGGAATAGATATATCTCTCAGTACAGCTAATACCGGCAAGCACTCTATTATGGATGCAGTTCTATTGCAGGGGAGAAAAGTAAAAGGTTTTTATCCAGCTTTTTTTTTGGGGGGGGGGAACTGCAACATTGCTAGGTTTTTTGCTAGCATTGAGATGTTATTCGAAATTTCACCCCTAAATGATATTGGTAAATTTTAGTCATAAATCTGCCTTGATCTTTTCCCCCATATGGAGCTGGAAAACAGCAATGAGAGCTGACAAGTTGGCTTTAAATCTGCAGAAAGCAAGGCAGCAATGTTCTTTGCTTCCCATCTGAGAAGACAAGCAGAACAGCAGTTTACCCTTGGCCTGAGTGTGGAAAGCTTTCTCCAAATGCATGCCACCAGGCACTCCTGGATTTTAAACAGAAATTTATGGCTTATGTACCTTGGGAAGTTGGGTAGACCTCTCAGTTGTCTTTTTTTACCTCACTGAGACAGCACTGTGACAGGTAACATGACAAGGGCACAGTGAGACAGGAGGAACTACCACTCAAGACTGCAGCTGGGGAGCGGAGCCCCTTGGAGGAGGGGATCCTGTCATCTGGCAGGAGGGCCAGCAGCAGCACAAAACTGTGACCTCTTGAGCTCCATGTTTCTACACAGAAAGCATCAAGGAAAGAACTGCCCAACCTCAGGAACCTTGACTTGTTTTATTAGTGTGCAGCATGCTAAAGTGTAAATTTAAAGTGCAGTAACTATTTCTACCATGCTCCCTGTGTGGCCATTGGTAGAAAGAAGTGTCACCATGATGAAGACGGGAGCTCTAGCTAAGCAGAGTAGTTCATATTTGGTTGATTATTGATCCTAACTGTTAGGATGCATTTGCCTGTATTAGCTTCTCACTAGATCTGGACACAAATGACTAGTATAGGTAAGCAGGGTCCTAATGATATACATAATTTATTCTACTATGGTTTAAATAAAGAGTTGTTATAGGTGTTAGAACATGTGAAAATGGCAAGCACATAAGGTTTATCCTCACATAAACATTAAGGGCGAAACTGTCCTCGGAAATAATTAAGGATGCTATGCAGAAACCACACTGGGAGAGTTATTAAGGGTATTGTGTGGATTAAATGCCTCTTCTTTGTCTGAGCTGTTCGATCTTTCCATGGTGCAAAACAGTTACACAACAGGATAGTTAATGATTTGGTTCTACATAAAATCTCAGGCTTATAGCTCACTGAGTCTGTGAGGAGGAAAAGCTGGGAAAAGCATTCTAGAGGGGCTGGCATTGCTCCTGGATGCACAATGTACCTAAGCCAGCTTTCAGTCCTCTTGCTTGAGAATTGCTGGTAGGACATCTGTGACCACAAAACACAGAGAATGAGTTCACTATACTTGTACTGATTTTTTTGTGGCAAGTTGAATGTCCATATTACAGATGTTTTGGTCACAATTGCAAACTAGTTCTAATACATCTCCACAAGCTATGCCATACTGCAGCTGCAGTCCTGTAGTTTGCAACATGCTGGCTTTTAGTTCAGCGCCATGGTGCACTACTAAAGGGTTTTTCTTTTTTTTTTTTTTTTTGAGTGTTCTTTTTTTATTTCTGAGGAGATAGATATGTTCGATTAGTGTTTAAAGAATCAGAATCCTCCTAAATGCTTTAAGTTGGAAAGTGGCAGTAAGAACAGACCTAACTCTATGAAGCACATTCTCTTTAAGATAAAAAATCAGCCTGGAAAGTTGTAAAATCTGCATGCATTTGTCACCATGCCAATGTTTCTCAAATATTTTTCTTCTTTGACTAATGAAGAACACAGTGTACACATAAAGCATTAACAAAAAAGGCTATGTGACAGGTAAAGATGCAACTGTTATATGCCTTTTTTGGTAGACTATTTTCATGGACATAAGTTGGGAAATTCAGTGCAATTTACTGTACTCATTAGGTTTACTTTTTCATAAAAGATAGAAACAACATTTTATAGCACTACATCCTTTAAGCATCTAATGAAAAATCGATAGAAACTGGGTACCTTATTCCAAGAATTGCTTTTAGAAATTCTACCCAAGGGATACTTGTAAGAGGCAGGCTTAACGTCTTAATTCCCACAAAGTCTGTAATTCCAGCCTGTTTCTTCTTGTTTGATTTTCATTGTAATACCTATAAAAAACTTAGTAAAGTGTGCTCATAAAAATTTAGTAAAGTTTTATAAGCATTATAATAAATACAAACCAAGAAGAATCCATGGACAATCTCTCATACGTACAATAAAAAGAGACCAAGAAAAAGCACCAATAGCAGGTTGTAAATAAGTGGCATTTTTCAGCACATACACTAAACAGTATTATGTCTGTTATAGTACTGTAATTCACTGGATATATGGAGTTGATTCTCCTCTTATTTGCACTACAGTAAAACAAGAGTTTACTTAACTAAGTGCAGGTTGAGGGATTTACATCCTTTTGAACCTGTGTGTGAAAAGGAGGATCCATTCCTCAATGTATACATATATTTTCTGATATTAAATAGATTTTTGCAAAAATAAAAGCAATAAAACTTTCCATCCATAGAATTAATATCTCTACAGTCAAGTTATATCACCTTTAAACAAAACAAATGAAGTTTTAGGACAGAAATGATAACCAAAAAAACCATACAGTGGTAATTCGTCCTTTGTTTTTATCAACAAAGAAGCAACCTGAGATTTTTTTGCCTTGCCCTATTAAAATTTCTTTACACAGATTGTTAGCAGTAGAGTAATTTTTAGCTTTTTTACTTCTGAGCAGTCGGCGATTAAAAGCAAGGTACCTATTGTTCCTTTACTGTTAATTTTAAGCCCTGTTCAGAGTTTCCTACCTTATATAGAGTATTCTTCTACTGCTCTTGCACTTTTTCAGAACACCAGTATTTGAATCTTCAAACTGTGCGTGAAGAAAGCAAAAGGGTTGCTCAAGGGAGTGTATGCATAATCTTAATTCATTTTGTCAATTAGTTTATTATATTTCAGATTTTCTCTGGGCAGCCCAGATAGAATGAACACTTAAAGAATGCATAAAAATGCAGGGGGTTAAAAGCCCATGCAAAAATGCATAAGGGGCATTAAATTTGAACACCAAAAAGCAGTGTTACATAAAGACATGTATACACTGTTGAGAACTATTCCACAACTTCCTTGAAACTTGGAAGTTTTCTTTTTTTGCTAAACCTACCAAATCTGCAAAACTTGTCAAGTTCAAAGTCCTAACTCTTAAAACTGTCGTGGCTTAGTGGCAGCCCTGCAGACCAGGAGCCAGGAGCAGTGGGGCTTCTCACAAATATGGGAGGGCAGGAGCTCACAGCCAGGGCCAGTGAGGGAGCTGAGCAGGCAGGGGGGCATCCAGGAACAGCCCCAGCCCCAGACCTTAGGCACATCCCTCGGGTCAGAGATGTTTGTATATACTGCTTAGTGAAGTATCCCACCGACAACTGATAATCACTTGGCAAGTGCTGCTACCATTGTGAATACCTTGGAGGAGGGTCTGCGAAACAGCTGCATAATCAGAATGATATCAAAGGGTGAATTTTCAGTGAATTACCTACAAAAGCTGCTAAAATAATACGTTTATACCCTACACTGCGGTCTGGTGGAAAGATACCTGAGCCAGCTGTACATGGACTGGCTTTAAATAACGAAAGTAATCTAGCCTAAGGAGTGCTGAGCTTAGCCAGGTTAAGAAATTGGATAGATTAGCTCATTACCACCTTCCCATTGTGCTAGGTGGCCAACTCCTGTACCTGAGACACTTTACACAGCTCTAGCTCAGATATCTTAGCAGTCCACTGTAGTATGATATATCATTTGTTTGTTTAGTTTCAAGTATGTACAGGGTGTTTTTATACACTTAAAGTTCAGAAGGTATATAAGTCTTTGCAAAGCATGGACTGCCACTGGGCAGGTGTCTTCTTTCCAACACTCAGGACACCAAAAGGGCAATGTAACAAATTTGTGTGTTTCAAGGATTCTGCACCGTTCTCACATCAAAAAAAAATGAAAAAAAAAAAAAGGAATTCTCTGTGGGGTTCGTTTGAGTTTCATGATAAATTGCTGGTCATAAACTCAGAGCTACTCAAGCTTTCTCCTGGTTTTATTTTTGCAAAGAACTCTAAAGGAATTTTGCTGTACCAAGTTATTCAAATTTAGAACATAATAGAAGCATAAGCTCTTATCCAGCAGCAGCCATATCTGCCTGCATTAAAATATCTAACACTATTTGCTCAATCTCCAATTTACATTTATCTACTCAAACACAAGAAAGGTCTGCAGGCTAAAAAAGAGAAAAGCATTCCACGGCTCCGACATGCAGAGCACACAGACAGAATGGAGTCCTTTTCCTGTAATGCTCTGCATTTGTCTGCTAATGATTCTGACAAAACCAAATATAACCCAGCCCAGGACCTTAAAAGCTGATTTGAATAAATTTAAAGCAGGCATGGAACGGATGCTTATTATTATTCATAGCTCCATCAGACATTTCTTTGCCTCTTTATGTTCCATTTTTAGAAGAACTAAGATTCAAACTAGATATTTTTGCCACGAGTTTTAGCATTTGAGAAGGTTATTTATGCTAACCAGAGTAATTGTCTCAAGAGTACTGCACTGACAGTGACATTTTCCCCAAGCCTCCAGCCACACAGTCCTAGATGTGTCCTTGCAGCAAAGGAGGATAACAGTATCCTGAGCCGCATTAGGAGTGTTGCCAGCAGGTCGAGGAAGGTGATCCTTCCTCTCTACTGGGCACTGGTGAGGCCACACCTGAAGTACTGTGTCATTCTGGGCTCCTCAGTACAAGAGAGACATGGACATACTGGAGAGACTCCAACTAAGGACTACTGAGATGATTAAGGGACTGAAACATCTCACATGTAAGGAAAGGCTGAGAGAGCTAGGACTGTTCAGCCTGGAGAAGGGGAGTCTCGGGTGATCTCATCACTCTGAACACCAGGAATAGTTGGTCCTCACAGAGACATTGAAAATAAAGCTACTTTTCACCTCAGAAATGTTACAGAGCTCAGGATAAATCCACATATAAGTTTATAATTGTAAATAAATAACATTTACATGCAGGTGATTCAGATTTAGCTCAGATATATTCCAGAACTGATAACACAGATATACAGTATGTTTTGCCTTTGGTCCACAGGGAAGGGGGAAAAAAAACCCCAACCCACCCAAAAAAACCCCAGGAATTAAACTCAAACTTCAGGATTGCTCTTCAGTGCCACAGCTGTAAGAACATTCATGCAACCTCTCCGCCAAAGACCTCTAGAAGCAGTTACACTCTGATTTTGGAATTGTCTTAATCACTATTACATGCTTTTTTCTGCTCTAGTGACACAGTATGGAAACATCCTCTTATTTTCTTTTTATGAAAGATCATTGGAAAGATGTTGTCCTGCTGTTCATTATGATTAATTGGGTTAATTGGCATCAGATCAAATTGGTTCCTGATGTCAGCATGATACCATTTTATTGGGGAGTTCTGAAACACTGCAATTGGCAAGTCACTGTCTGCAGTGTAAGGGTTAAAGGCATTTCTTTCTCTGAGGTATTCAGAATATCTCATTACAATTCAGTGGGAGGGTGACCTCTGGTTTAAGGCTAAAATTCTGTTTTACTGTCTGATTGGGTTTTATATAAAGTTCCACATAATTCTAGTTAAACCACAATTTGTAATGCTATGGCAAATTATCATTCAATTAGAGTTAACTCTCACTGAAATACCCATACATAGGAGATATTGGAGATTCATGAAGGAGGCTGCACAGGGTATGGATCATGTTCTCTTTATAAACACAGATGGACATTTCATTACAAATCAATAGAATATAAGTGATGCCTGAAACAATTATTTTAATATAGTTAATTCCCAAAAGCCCTAGCTAGAAGTAAATGCTTGTCACTGAGCCAGGCTGCGTCACCTTTATGAACATTGAGCACGGCCTTGATTCTTGAAGTGGGAAAGAATAAGTTTTTGCTTAGTTTCCCAAGTAGGCCTACTTAAAGAAAGGAAAGTACTCTTAGGCTAAATCTTAAGTATACTTTAGAAGCTTTGGGTCATGATCCCTTGGGATTATCACAGAACTCAGGTCTTCACTTCATAGAGATCACCTTTGACTTCAATGTTTATATAGTTAATGCTAAAAGCATGGCAATGGCTCTTGTTCTTAAAAAATTCATGAGTAAAATATAAATATAAGTTGACATCAACTACTCGCTTAATGTCATGGCAATTAACCTCAATCATTTCTAATTTAATTCAGTCATTTTGGGGAGACATGAAGCCTACCTCTGTATGGAAGCTACCAGTTCTGTTTTATTTTCTGATTTATTTTCTTCTGATGCATGTGTGCACAGACCTTGGAGCTATTTTTAGCTTTATCACTTTACAAATAAGGATATGTTTATTAATATTAAATTTTTTGAAATGGCTTGTCAGGTTTAGCTGAACTAGATGCATTACAGGTTACAATAAAATGTCTTTCCTTGTGTTAAATTCCAGCTCTTAGGCCCATCATTAGAAGATGTTATCTGCTTAAAACTGCTTTCCTTTATCAATGAAAGGTTAATAGTGTGAGTTGGCTCAGAATTGTATGAAAAGCAGCAAAGCGGGTTTAGTTAGGCCATCTTATCTGTCTGATGTGCTATTGACTTCAGCTGATAGTCTTTGTGGGATGCATGCAACAAGCTATTTTATGTGTTGAAAATTAGGTCACGTTCTGAATTTTGGCTTGTCTTCCTTGACGACATGACATTCCTATCTTCTAGCTGTAATTATTGTTTTCTAAGGAAAGTAAATGCTATTTTACTGTTGCAAAAGATTTTATTTTAAAATAATTCCTGAAATGACAAACTCAGAGTTTTAACTATAACATAATGGAAATCATGGTACTGGGAGTTAATAAGAAGGATAAAGATGGAGTCCTATTGACCAAATCTGCAGAACATGTCGCCAGAAACCTTGAGAAAAAACACACAAAGTTGTTCCATATAAGAAGGACATTAATAGTAGTTATTTGCTTCTGCCTTAAAATGTTGTATATGTATATATGTATATAAATGCCTTTACAGCTTAGGATGGAAGCAATTCCAACTGTGAATATTATAACAGTCAGCAAAGCAAGTGAACCATGTTTGGTATCTGTGGAAGCTGTGGAAGTTTTCTACTACTTATGAGGAGCCCAGATCTGTGTGTAAAAGTTTAGTACACTTTCAGTCTCATTATTAGTCCACAGATTTCCAGTAGGAAATTTAGGCAAGTTTGTCTGACACCCTATGTATTGCAGGCTAAAGACATTCACCTACATATTTTAGCTACTGTTTAAGAAGCAACATAGCAGAGGAAGCCTGTGAACTTTATTGCAGGTGTTTAGGCATCAGTGAGATGAAATTCTACTAGCTACCTCAAAAAAGCTTATTTTTAGACTTAAACTGAAGAAGTCAGCCATCTCCACATCTAAGAGTTTTAATAGATCTGTCTATACCCTTTGTGATCAAAATTACAAAATATCATTCAGACAGTTAGGTCTTGAAAACTGGTGATAAACATATAAGTGAGCCTACAGATGTCCAAACCTAAACAGTTCCTTCTGATCCTCAAAGTGGCTTTACACTAGCTCCAATAGAGTTTGTTCACATCTGGAAGGACCATACACATTCCAGGTGTAATTTAGATTAACACTAATTCAGTATTTTCAGAGAAGACCTAATTACTAAGAAATAGTAATCATTTGTACTTGGAATATTAACCATCTGAATTTAGAGCTATATTGAATAAAATAAATCAATGTTTCTTTAACAGTCATGTACTTTTGCAGGTTTTCTAGTAAACCAACCAGAGATCTTTCCCCAACCAAAAAAAATTATTGTGCCTTTATTACAATGCAAAAAATAATATTTTAAAGGTTTGCTATAGAACATAGTCCCAGTATAGATGGTGTTCATTTCTGCAAATCCTCTGAGACAGCCTCTTTATTCAACTCAGATACCAACAAAGGTTTCTGCTCTCTATCACCCTAGCTGGAACATATTCCAGTAAGTCCCCTTCTCTCCTTACTCATCTTCCAATAGCTTTTTCTCCCTATATATACAGACAATATTTAAATTCCTTTCCTAATGCAATCATATTTTTATCATAGACAGATCAAAGTGTATTAATGTGTTTCCATAATTTAGACTGCAGACTTTTTAGTTAAAAAAACAGACTGCTGTTGGCATAAATGTAAGGTGAAAAATTCATGAGCATGGCAAGGAACTCAAGGAAATCTAATTTTTTATTAACATTCATAATGGAGCATCACTACCAATAAATCCCAGCCTAAAGGACTAAAACTAAAGTTATTGTTAGCACTGCTTATGTCCTGCCCTGAAGGCTCAGAATAGGATCAGACTCCCTTTACACCAATGCTCATATATATGGCGGGGTGAGGGGGAAAATACCCATATGTTAATGAACTCTTATTCTGCCAGTTCGTGCTGGTTTTGCTGGGATAGAGTTCATTTTCTTCATAGTAGTTAGTATGGGGCTATGGGGTTTTTTATTTGTGTTGGAAACAGTGATGGTAACACAGGCATGTTTTTGTTACTGCTGAGCAGGGCTTACACAGAGTCAAGGCCTTTGCTGCCCCTCACCCCACCGCACCAGTGAGCTGGCTGGGGGTGCACAAGAAGCCGGGAGGGGACATGGCTGGGACAGCTGACCCCAACTGACCAAAGGGATATTCCATACGATATGACATCATGTTCCGTATGTAAAGCTGGGGGAAGAAGAAGGAAGGGGGGCATTCAGAATTACAACATATGTCTTCTGAAGTAGCTGTTACACATGATGAAGCCCTGCTTTCCTGGAGATGGCTGAACACCTGCCTGCCCATGGGAAAGAGTGAATGAATTCCTTGTTTTGCTTTGCTTGTGTGCGCAGCTTTTGCTTTACCTATTAAACTGTCTTTATCTCAACCCATGAATGTTCTCAGTTTTACTCTTCGGGTTCTTTCCCCCATCCCATCGGGGGAGGGGGAGCAAGCAAATGGCTGTGTGGTGTTTAGTTGCCAGCTGGGGTTAAACTGGAACACAGTTATATCCTAAGTTTATGACAGACAGTCTAATAATCTTGTCGAGGTTGTTTGCTAGCCATGGGTGAGAAAAATGCTTTGGAATCATCCTATGTTGTAGTCATGAAACATCAGTTAGTATTAAAATGAAAAATCTCTTTATGAGATGTAGAAATACATACCAGACAGGATGAGAATGAGGATTCACTGATGCATCTAATGCAAGGAATTGGGTGATAAAAAAACCCCAAACTTTGCAATTTATTATATGTTGAAGAATTTTGTTCAAAACAAGACAAAAAATCCTAGTGAAAACTGCCCTTGGTGATTCAGGTGGTGTAACAGCTCTATTACTCCTCATAAAAGTCTAGTTTCATAACAGGGGCCTTGAAAGCATAGGCACAGGATGAAACCAGAGGCTCCAGGGCTGTTACCCTAATAATTGAGTACTGGTCATTCAAACAATGAACCGAGGTGCAACTTTGGGAGCTGTGTAAAACTGGTTTAAGCAAAACAAAATAAACACATAAAAAAACTATGCACGGATAAGTTTGTTCAGTTCTCAGTTTTCATTGGGGGATTTGGAAGACCATGGCTGAGCACCTGACTAGAGAATCAAACATCACATAATAAGGCACTGTATGGCTGCCTCTGCCCTGACTGGTCAAGGAGCTTTGGCTTGGCCAGCCAGTTGTCCAGGGATGGTGAAAAACACGACTGCGTGCATGCCAGCACGTGTGCCTGCAAGCACACTTTCCTGGTGCATTCTGCACCATTCACACCCCAGCTTCGTCAGCTACTCGTGATAAAACTAAATTCAGTGAGAGTTGAATGCCTAGGTAAAAACAACCACCCCAGCTAATCTCATTAAAGTTCAGTTTCCAGACTTATTTCTTCTTGAAATGCCTGTCAGTCAGCACGTCTGATTCACAGAATAACAGTGGCTAACAACAAGTTGTGGCACAAAAAAAAAGTACAGCCTGACTTCTACATTAAGAATAAACAAAAGAGAATCTTAAAGCAACAAATTAGTAGTAAAAATAGCATAAAAAATTATTATGGAATATCATGTTTATGTTCATCAGAAAAATTCTGGGGTGCCCTGTATGTTAGTACTTTTCCTATTGTATTTACAGTGGAAATAAAACTGTGGTGGCTCAAAATTTGTACACCGCACTTCATTTTGCTCTACACAAGAACAGCTGTTTTGCAGAGTTGGGTTTTTTGTGGTATAAATTTTCTAAACTACATTTTCTCCTGTGCATTATTATTATTATTAGTGCTTTTTGC